>NC_140772.1:237620255-237773104 GCF_044657685.1 Stegodyphus dumicola | reverse complement strand
TGTCGGTGGACATTCTAATGAATCGAAAGAATTGTCCGCAATATAAGGGACAATGATGTTTAGGTCTTCGTTTGTATCAAAACAGATTGACTTTCTAATGAATCGAATAAAGTCTGCGCAATATATGGTATGTACAAGCTCTTTAGCTCATCCCATTCGTAGTATACTACTGCATTTAATAAGCCACCAACTGATTCAAAACACATGTTTGATACATATTCTCCAATAGTTGGGACAATGATGTTTAGGTCTTCATTTGTATCAAAACAGATTGACTTTCTAATGAATCAAATGAAGTCTCTGCAATATATGGGACGTACAAGCTCTTTAGCTCATCCCATTCGTAGTATACTACCGCATTTGATAAGCCACCATCTGATTCAAAACACATGTTTGATACATATTCTCCTATAGTTGGGACTATGATGTTTAGGTCTTTGTTTGTATCGAAACAGATCGAGTCTGTCGGTGGACTTTCTAATGAATCGAATGAGGTCTCCGCAATATATGGGATGTAAAAGCTCTTTAGCTCATCCCATTCGTAGTATACTGCCGCATTTTATAAGCTACCATCTGATTCAAAACACATGTTTGATACATATTCTCCAATAGTTGGGACTATCATGTTTAGGTCTTCGTGTGTATAAAAACAGATTGACTCTGTCGGTGGACATTCTAATGAATCGAGAGATGTGTCCGCAATATATGGGATGTACAAGGTCTTTAGCTCATCCCATTCGTAGTATACTACCGCATTTGATAAGCCACCATCTGATTCAAAACACGTTTGATACATATTCTGCAATAGTTGGGACAATGATGTTTAGGTCTTCGTTTGTATCGAAACAGATTGACTCTGTCGGTGGACATTCTAATGAATCGAAAGAATTGTCCGCAATATAAGGGACAATGATGTTTAGGTCTTCGTTTGTATCAAAACAGATTGACTTTCTAATGAATCGAATAAAGTCTCTGCAATATATGGGACGTACAAGCTCTTTAGCTCATCCCATTCGTAGTATACTACTGCATTTGATAAGCCACCATCTGATTCAAAACACATGTTTGATACATATTCTCCTATAGATGGGACTATGATGTTTAGGTCTTTGTTTGTATCGAAACAGATCGAGTCTGTCGGTGGACTTTCTAATGAATCGAATGAGGTCTCCGCAATATATGGGATGTACAAGCTCTTTAGCTCATCCCATTCGTAGTATACTACCGCATTTGATAAGCCACCATCTGATTCAAAACACATGTTTGATACATATTCTCCAATAGTTGGGACTATTATGTTTAGGTCTTTGTTTGTATCGAAACAGATCGACTCTGTCGGTGGACTTTCTAATGAGTCGAGTGAAGTGTCCGCAATATATGGGATGTACAAGCTGTTTAGCTCATCCCATTCGTTGTATACTACCGCATTTGATAAGCCACCATCTGATTCAAAACGCATGTTTGATACATATTCTCCAATAGTTGGGACTATTATGTTTAGGTCTTTGTTTGTATCGAAACAGATCGACTCTGTCGGTGGACTTTCTAATGAGTCGAGTGAAGTCTCCGCAATATATGGGATGTACAAGCTCTTTAGCTCATCCCATTCGTAGTATACGACCGCATTTGATAAGCCACCATCTGATTCAAAACACATGTTTGATACATATTCTCCTATAGTTGGGACTATGATGTTTAGGTCTTTGTTTGTATCGAAACAGATCGACTCTGTCGGTGGACTTTCTAATGAATTGAATGAGGTCTCCGCAATATATGGGATGTACAAGCTCTTTAGCTCATCCCATTCGTAGTATACTACCACATTTGATAAGCCACCATCTGATTCAAAACACATGTTTGATACATATTCTCCAATAGTTGTGACTATGATGTTTAGGTCTTCGTGTGTATCAAAACAGATTGACTCTGTCGGTGGACATTCTAATGAATCGAGAGATGTGTCCGCAATATATGGGATGTACAAGCTCTTTAGCTCATCCCATTCGTAGTATACGACCGCATTTGATAAGCCACCATCTGATTCAAAAGACATGTTTGATACATATTCTCCAATAGTTGGGACTATCATGTTTAGGTCTTCGTATGTATCAAAACAGATTGACTCTGTCGGTCGACATTCTAATGAATCGAAAGAAGTGTCCGCAATATAAGGGACAATGATGTTTAGGTCTTCGTTTGTATCAAAACAGATTGGCTTTCTAATGAATCGAAAGAAGTGTCCACAATATATGGGATGTACAAGCTCTTTAGCTCATCCCAATCGTAGTATACTACCGCATTTTATAAGCTACCATCTGATTCAAAACACATGTTTGATACATATTCTCCAATAGTTGGGACTATGATGTTTAGGTCTTCGTATGTATCAAAACAGATTGACTCTGTCGGTGGACATTCTAATGATTCGAGAGAAGTGTCCGCAATATATGGGATGTACAAGCTCTTTAGCTCATCCCATTCGTAGTATACTACCGCATTTGATAAGCCACCATCTGATTCAAAACACGTTTGATAGGACTATTGGAGATATTGGAGATGTTTAGATCTTCGTTTGTATCAAAACAGATTGACTCCGTGGTGGACTTTCTAATGAAACGAAAGAAGTGTCCGATATATATGGGATGTACAAGCCCTTTAGCTCATCCCATTCGTAGTATACTACCGCATTCGATAAGCCACCATCTGATTCAAAACACGTGTTTGATACATATTCTCCAATAGTTGGGACTATTGGAGATATTTAGATCTTCGTTTGTATCAAAACAGATTGACTCCGTGGTGGACTTTCTAATGAATCGAATGAAGACTCCGCAATATATTTGATGTACAAGCTCTTTAGCTCATCCCAATCGTAGTATACTACCGCATTTTATAAGCTACCATCTGATTCAAAACACATGTTTGATACATATTCTCCAATAGTTGGGACTATCATGTTTAGGTCTTCGTATGTATCAAAACAGATTGACTCTGTCGGTCGACATTCTAATGAATCGAGAGATGTGTCCGCAATATATGGGATGTACAAGGTCTTTAGCTCATCCCATTCGTAGTATACTACCGCATTTGATAAGCCAACATGTGATTCAAAACACGTTTGATACATATTCTCCAATAGTTAGGACTATTGGAGATATTTAGATCTTCGTTTGTATCAAAACAGATTGACTCCATGGTGGACTTTCTAATGAATCGAATGAAGACTCTGCAATATATTTGATGTACAAGCTCTTTAGCTCATCCCAATCGTAGTATACTACCGCATTTTATAAGGTACCATCTGATTCAAAACACATGTTTGATACATATTCTCCAATAGTTGGGACTATCATGTTTAGGTCTTCGTGTGTATAAAAACAGATTGACTCTGTCGGTCGACATTCTAATGAATCGAGAGATGTGTCCGCAATATATGGGATGTACAAGCTCTTTAGCTCATCCCGTTCGTAGTATACGACCGCATTTGATAAGCCACCATCTGATTCAAAAGACATGTTTGATACATATTCTCCAATAGTTGAAACTATCACGTTTAGGTCTTCGTATGTATCAAAACTGATTGACTCTGTCGGTCGACATTCTAATGAATCGAGAGATGTGTCCGCAATATATGGGATGTACAAGCTCTTTAGCTCATCCCATTCGTAGTATACGACCGCATTTGATAAGCCACCATCTGATTCAAAACACATGTTTGATACATATTCTGCAATAGTTGGGACAATGATGTTTAGGTCTTCGTTTGTATCAAAACAGATTGACTTTCTAATGAATCGAATGAAGTCTCTGCAATATATGGGACGTACAAGCTCTTTAGCTCATCCCATTCGTAGTATACTACCGCATTTGATAAGCCACCATCTGATTCAAAACACATGTTTGATACATATTCTCCAATAGTTGGGACTATGATGTTTAGGTCTTCGTTTGTATCGAAACAGATCGACTCTGTCGGTGGACTTTCTAATGAGTCGAGTGAAGTCTCCGCAATATATGGGATGTACAAGCTCTTTAGCTCATCCCATTCGTAGTATACTACCGCATTTGATAAGCCACCATCTAATTCAAAACACATGTTTGATACATATTCTCCAATAGATGGGACTATTATGTTTAGGTCTTTGTTTCTATCGAAACAGATCAACTCTGTCGGTGGACTTTCTAATGAATCGAATGAAGTCTCCGCAATATATGGGATGTACAAGCTCTTTAGCTCATCCCATTCGTAGTATACTACTGCATTTAATAAGCCACCAACTGATTCAAAACACATGTTTGATACATATTCTCCAATAGTTGGGACTATTATGTTTTGGTCTTTGTTTGTATCGAAACAGATCGACTCTGTCGGTGGACATTCTAATGAGTCGAGTGAAGTCTCCATAATATATGGGATGTACAAGCTCTTTAGCTCATCCCATTCGTAGTATACAACCGCATTTGATAAGCCACCATCTGATTCAAAACACATGTTTGATACATATTCTCCAATAGTTGGGACTATGATGTTTAGGTCTTCGTTTGTATCAAAACAGATTGACTCTGTCGGTGGACATTCTAATGATTCGAGAGAAGTGTCCGCAATATATGGGATGTACAAGCTGTTTAGCTCATCACATTCGTAGTATACTACCGCATTTGATAAGCCACCACCTGATTCAAAACACATGTTTGATACATATTCTCCAATAGTTGGGACTATTATGTTTAGGTCTTTGTTTGTATCGAAACAGATTGACTCTGTCGGTGGACTTTCTAATGAGTCGAGTGAAGTCTCCGCAATATATGGGATGTACAAGCTCTTTAGCTCATCCCATTCGTAGTATACGACCGCATTTGATAAGCTACCATCTGATTCAAAACACATGTTTGATACATATTCTGCAATAGTTGGGACAATGATGTTTAGGTCTTCGTTTGTATCGAAACAGATTGACTCTGTCGGTGGACATTCTAATGAATCGAAAGAATTGTCCGCAATATAAGGGACAATGATGTTTAGGTCTTCGTTTGTATCAAAACAGATTGACTTTCTAATGAATCGAATAAAGTCTGCGCAATATATGGTATGTACAAGCTCTTTAGCTCATCCCATTCGTAGTATACTACTGCATTTAATAAGCCACCAACTGATTCAAAACACATGTTTGATACATATTCTCCAATAGTTGGGACAATGATGTTTAGGTCTTCATTTGTATCAAAACAGATTGACTTTCTAATGAATCAAATGAAGTCTCTGCAATATATGGGACGTACAAGCTCTTTAGCTCATCCCATTCGTAGTATACTACCGCATTTGATAAGCCACCATCTGATTCAAAACACATGTTTGATACATATTCTCCTATAGTTGGGACTATGATGTTTAGGTCTTTGTTTGTATCGAAACAGATCGAGTCTGTCGGTGGACTTTCTAATGAATCGAATGAGGTCTCCGCAATATATGGGATGTAAAAGCTCTTTAGCTCATCCCATTCGTAGTATACTACCGCATTTTATAAGCTACCATCTGATTCAAAACACATGTTTGATACATATTCTCCAATAGTTGGGACTATCATGTTTAGGTCTTCGTGTGTATAAAAACAGATTGACTCTGTCGGTGGACATTCTAATGAATCGAGAGATGTGTCCGCAATATATGGGATGTACAAGGTCTTTAGCTCATCCCATTCGTAGTATACTACCGCATTTGATAAGCCACCATCTGATTCAAAACACGTTTGATACATATTCTGCAATAGTTGGGACAATGATGTTTAGGTCTTCGTTTGTATCGAAACAGATTGACTCTGTCGGTGGACATTCTAATGAATCGAAAGAATTGTCCGCAATATAAGGGACAATGATGTTTAGGTCTTCGTTTGTATCAAAACAGATTGACTTTCTAATGAATCGAATAAAGTCTCTGCAATATATGGGACGTACAAGCTCTTTAGCTCATCCCATTCGTAGTATACTACTGCATTTGATAAGCCACCATCTGATTCAAAACACATGTTTGATACATATTCTCCTATAGTTGGGACTATGATGTTTAGGTCTTTGTTTGTATCGAAACAGATCGACTCTGTCGGTGGACTTTCTAATGAGTCGAGTGAAGTCTCCGCAATATATGGGATGTACAAGCTCTTTAGCTCATCCCATTCGTAGTATACGACCGCATTTGATAAGCCACCATCTGATTCAAAACACATGTTTGATACATATTCTCCTATAGTTGGGACTATGATGTTTAGGTCTTTGTTTGTATCGAAACAGATCGACTCTGTCGGTGGACTTTCTAATGAATTGAATGAGGTCTCCGCAATATATGGGATGTACAAGCTCTTTAGCTCATCCCATTCGTAGTATACTACCACATTTGATAAGCCACCATCTGATTCAAAACACATGTTTGATACATATTCTCCAATAGTTGTGACTATGATGTTTAGGTCTTCGTGTGTATCAAAACAGATTGACTCTGTCGGTGGACATTCTAATGAATCGAGAGATGTGTCCGCAATATATGGGATGTACAAGCTCTTTAGCTCATCCCATTCGTAGTATACGACCGCATTTGATAAGCCACCATCTGATTCAAAAGACATGTTTGATACATATTCTCCAATAGTTGGGACTATCATGTTTAGGTCTTCGTATGTATCAAAACAGATTGACTCTGTCGGTCGACATTCTAATGAATCGAAAGAAGTGTCCGCAATATAAGGGACAATGATGTTTAGGTCTTCGTTTGTATCAAAACAGATTGGCTTTCTAATGAATCGAAAGAAGTGTCCACAATATATGGGATGTACAAGCTCTTTAGCTCATCCCAATCGTAGTATACTACCGCATTTTATAAGCTACCATCTGATTCAAAACACATGTTTGATACATATTCTCCAATAGTTGGGACTATGATGTTTAGGTCTTCGTATGTATCAAAACAGATTGACTCTGTCGGTGGACATTCTAATGATTCGAGAGAAGTGTCCGCAATATATGGGATGTACAAGCTCTTTAGCTCATCCCATTCGTAGTATACTACCGCATTTGATAAGCCACCATCTGATTCAAAACACGTTTGATAGGACTATTGGAGATATTGGAGATGTTTAGATCTTCGTTTGTATCAAAACAGATTGACTCCGTGGTGGACTTTCTAATGAAACGAAAGAAGTGTCCGATATATATGGGATGTACAAGCCCTTTAGCTCATCCCATTCGTAGTATACTACCGCATTCGATAAGCCACCATCTGATTCAAAACACGTGTTTGATACATATTCTCCAATAGTTGGGACTATTGGAGATATTTAGATCTTCGTTTGTATCAAAACAGATTGACTCCGTGGTGGACTTTCTAATGAATCGAATGAAGACTCCGCAATATATTTGATGTACAAGGTCTTTAGCTCATCCCATTCGTAGTATACTACCGCATTTGATAAGCCAACATGTGATTCAAAACACGTTTGATACATATTCTCCAATAGTTAGGACTATTGGAGATATTTAGATCTTCGTTTGTATCAAAACAGATTGACTCCATGGTGGACTTTCTAATGAATCGAATGAAGACTCTGCAATATATTTGATGTACAAGCTCTTTAGCTCATCCCAATCGTAGTATACTACCGCATTTTATAAGGTACCATCTGATTCAAAACACATGTTTGATACATATTCTCCAATAGTTGGGACTATCATGTTTAGGTCTTCGTGTGTATAAAAACAGATTGACTCTGTCGGGGGACATTCTAATGAATCGAGAGATGTGTCCGCAATATATGGGATGTACAAGGCCTTTAGCTCATCCCATTCGTAGTATACTACCGCATTTGATAAGCCAACATGTGATTCAAAACACGTTTGATACATATTCTCCAATAGTTGGGACTATTGGAGATATTTAGATCTTCGTTTGTATCAAAACAGATTGACTCTGTGGTGGACTTTCTAATGAATCGAATGAAGACTCCGCAATATATTTGATGTACAAGCTCTTTAGCTCATCCCAATCGTAGTATACTACCGCATTTTATGAGCTTCCATCTGATTCAAAACACATGTTTCATACATATTCTCCAATAGTTGGGACTATCATGTTTAGGTCTTCGTATGTATCAAAACAGATTGACTCTGTCGGTCGACATTCTAATGAATCGAGAGATGTGTCCGCAATATATGGGATGTACAAGCTCTTTAGCTCATCCCGTTCGTAGTATACGACCGCATTTGATAAGCCACCATCTGATTCAAAAGACATGTTTGATACATATTCTCCAATAGTTGAAACTATCACGTTTAGGTCTTCGTATGTATCAAAACTGATTGACTCTGTCGGTCGACATTCTAATGAATCGAGAGATGTGTCCGCAATATATGGGATGTACAAGCTCTTTAGCTCATCCCATTCGTAGTATACGACCGCATTTGATAAGCCACCATCTGATTCAAAACACATGTTTGATACATATTCTGCAATAGTTGGGACAATGATGTTTAGGTCTTCGTTTGTATCAAAACAGATTGACTTTCTAATGAATCGAATGAAGTCTCTGCAATATATGGGACGTACAAGCTCTTTAGCTCATCCCATTCGTAGTATACTACCGCATTTGATAAGCCACCATCTGATTCAAAACACATGTTTGATACATATTCTCCTATAGATGGGACTATGATGTTTAGGTCTTCGTGTGTATCAAAACAGATTGACTCTGTCGGTGGACATTCTAATGAATCGAAAGAATTGTCCGCAATATAAGGGACAATGATGTTTAGGTCTTCGTTTGTATCAAAACAGATTGACTTTCTAATGAATCGAATAAAGTCTCTGCAATATATGGGACGTACAAGCTCTTTATCTCATCCCATTCGTAGTATACTACTGCATTTGATAAGCCACCATCTGATTCAAAACACATGTTTGATACATATTCTCCTATAGATGGGACTATGATGTTTAGGTCTTTGTTTGTATCGAAACAGATCGAGTCTGTCGGTGGACTTTCTAATGAATCGAATGAGGTCTCCGCAATATATGGGATGTACAAGCTCTTTAGCTCATCCCATTCGTAGTATACTACCGCATTTGATAAGCCACCATCTGATTCAAAACACATGTTTTATACATATTCTCCAATAGTTGGGACTATTATGTTTAGGTCTTTGTTTGTATCGAAACAGATCGACTCTGTCGGTGGACTTTCTAATGAATCGAATGAGGTCTCCGCAATATATGGGATGTAAAAGCTCTTTAGCTCATCCCATTCGTAGTATACTACCGCATTTTATAAGCTACCATCTGATTCAAAACACATGTTTGATACATATTCTCCAATAGTTGGGACTATCATGTTTAGGTCTTCGTGTGTATAAAAACAGATTGACTCTGTCGGTGGACATTCTAATGAATCGAGAGATGTGTCCGCAATATATGGGATGTACAAGGTCTTTAGCTCATCCCATTCGTAGTATACTACCGCATTTGATAAGCCACCATCTGATTCAAAACACGTTTGATACATATTCTGCAATAGTTGGGACAATGATGTTTAGGTCTTCGTTTGTATCGAAACAGATTGACTCTGTCGGTGGACATTCTAATGAATCGAAAGAATTGTCCGCAATATAAGGGACAATGATGTTTAGGTCTTCGTTTGTATCAAAACAGATTGACTTTCTAATGAATCGAATAAAGTCTCTGCAATATATGGGACGTACAAGCTCTTTAGCTCATCCCATTCGTAGTATACTACTGCATTTGATAAGCCACCATCTGATTCAAAACACATGTTTGATACATATTCTCCTATAGTTGGGACTATTATGTTTAGGTCTTTGTTTGTATCGAAACAGATCGACTCTGTCGGTGGACTTTCTAATGAGTTGAGTGAAGTCTCCGCAATATATGGGATGTACAAGCTCTTTAGCTCATCCCATTCGTAGTATACGACCGCATTTGATAAGCCACCATCTGATTCAAAACACATGTTTGATACATATTCTCCTATAGTTGGGACTATGATGTTTAGGTCTTTGTTTGTATCGAAACAGATCGACTCTGTCGGTGGACTTTCTAATGAATTGAATGAGGTCTCCGCAATATATGGGATGTACAAGCTCTTTAGCTCATCCCATTCGTAGTATACTACCACATTTGATAAGCCACCATCTGATTCAAAACACATGTTTGATACATATTCTCCAATAGTTGTGACTATGATGTTTAGGTCTTCGTGTGTATCAAAACAGATTGACTCTGTCGGTGGACATTCTAATGAATCGAGAGATGTGTCCGCAATATATGGGATGTACAAGCTCTTTAGCTCATCCCATTCGTAGTATACGACCGCATTTGATAAGCCACCATCTGATTCAAAAGACATGTTTGATACATATTCTCCAATAGTTGGGACTATCATGTTTAGGTCTTCGTATGTATCAAAACAGATTGACTCTGTCGGTCGACATTCTAATGAATCGAAAGAAGTGTCCGCAATATAAGGGACAATGATGTTTAGGTCTTCGTTTGTATCAAAACAGATTGGCTTTCTAATGAATCGAAAGAAGTGTCCACAATATATGGGATGTACAAGCTCTTTAGCTCATCCCAATCGTAGTATACTACCGCATTTTATAAGCTACCATCTGATTCAAAACACATGTTTGATACATATTCTCCAATAGTTGGGACTATGATGTTTAGGTCTTCGTATGTATCAAAACAGATTGACTCTGTCGGTGGACATTCTAATGATTCGAGAGAAGTGTCCGCAATATATGGGATGTACAAGCTCTTTAGCTCATCCCATTCGTAGTATACTACCGCATTTGATAAGCCACCATCTGATTCAAAACACGTTTGATAGGACTATTGGAGATATTGGAGATGTTTAGATCTTCGTTTGTATCAAAACAGATTGACTCCGTGGTGGACTTTCTAATGAAACGAAAGAAGTGTCCGATATATATGGGATGTACAAGCCCTTTAGCTCATCCCATTCGTAGTATACTACCGCATTCGATAAGCCACCATCTGATTCAAAACACGTGTTTGATACATATTCTCCAATAGTTGGGACTATTGGAGATATTTAGATCTTCGTTTGTATCAAAACAGATTGACTCCGTGGTGGACTTTCTAATGAATCGAATGAAGACTCCGCAATATATTTGATGTACAAGCTCTTTAGCTCATCCCAATCGTAGTATACTACCGCATTTTATAAGCTACCATCTGATTCAAAACACATGTTTGATACATATTCTCCAATAGTTGGGACTATCATGTTTAGGTCTTCGTATGTATCAAAACAGATTGACTCTGTCGGTCGACGTTCTAATGAATCGAGAGATGTGTCCGCAATATATGGGATGTACAAGGTCTTTAGCTCATCCCATTCGTAGTATACTACCGCATTTGATAAGCCAACATGTGATTCAAAACACGTTTGATACATATTCTCCAATAGTTAGGACTATTGGAGATATTTAGATCTTCGTTTGTATCAAAACAGATTGACTCCATGGTGGACTTTCTAATGAATCGAATGAAGACTCTGCAATATATTTGATGTACAAGCTCTTTAGCTCATCCCAATCGTAGTATACTACCGCATTTTATAAGGTACCATCTGATTCAAAACACATGTTTGATACATATTCTCCAATAGTTGGGACTATCATGTTTAGGTCTTCGTGTGTATAAAAACAGATTGACTCTGTCGGGGGACATTCTAATGAATCGAGAGATGTGTCCGCAATATATGGGATGTACAAGGCCTTTAGCTCATCCCATTCGTAGTATACTACCGCATTTGATAAGCCAACATGTGATTCAAAACACGTTTGATACATATTCTCCAATAGTTGGGACTATTGGAGATATTTAGATCTTCGTTTGTATCAAAACAGATTGACTCTGTGGTGGACTTTCTAATGAATCGAATGAAGACTCCGCAATATATTTGATGTACAAGCTCTTTAGCTCATCCCAATCGTAGTATACTACCGCATTTTATGAGCTACCATCTGATTCAAAACACATGTTTCATACATATTCTCCAATAGTTGGGACTATCATGTTTAGGTCTTCGTATGTATCAAAACAGATTGACTCTGTCGGTCGACATTCTAATGAATCGAGAGATGTGTCCGCAATATATGGGATGTACAAGCTCTTTAGCTCATCCCGTTCGTAGTATACGACCGCATTTGATAAGCCACCATCTGATTCAAAAGACATGTTTGATACATATTCTCCAATAGTTGAAACTATCACGTTTAGGTCTTCGTATGTATCAAAACTGATTGACTCTGTCGGTCGACATTCTAATGAATCGAGAGATGTGTCCGCAATATATGGGATGTACAAGCTCTTTAGCTCATCCCATTCGTAGTATACGACCGCATTTGATAAGCCACCATCTGATTCAAAACACATGTTTGATACATATTCTGCAATAGTTGGGACAATGATGTTTAGGTCTTCGTTTGTATCAAAACAGATTGACTTTCTAATGAATCGAATGAAGTCTCTGCAATATATGGGACGTACAAGCTCTTTAGCTCATCCCATTCGTAGTATACTACCGCATTTGATAAGCCACCATCTGATTCAAAACACATGTTTGATACATATTCTCCTATAGATGGGACTATGATGTTTAGGTCTTCGTGTGTATCAAAACAGATTGACTCTGTCGGTGGACATTCTAATGAATCGAAAGAATTGTCCGCAATATAAGGGACAATGATGTTTAGGTCTTCGTTTGTATCAAAACAGATTGACTTTCTAATGAATCGAATAAAGTCTCTGCAATATATGGGACGTACAAGCTCTTTAGCTCATCCCATTCGTAGTATACTACTGCATTTGATAAGCCACCATCTGATTCAAAACACATGTTTGATACATATTCTCCTATAGATGGGACTATGATGTTTAGGTCTTTGTTTGTATCGAAACAGATCGAGTCTGTCGGTGGACTTTCTAATGAATCGAATGAGGTCTCCGCAATATATGGGATGTACAAGCTCTTTAGCTCATCCCATTCGTAGTATACTACCGCATTTGATAAGCCACCATCTGATTCAAAACACATGTTTTATACATATTCTCCAATAGTTGGGACTATTATGTTTAGGTCTTTGTTTGTATCGAAACAGATCGACTCTGTCGGTGGACTTTCTAATGAGTCGAGTGAAGTCTCCGCAATATATGGGATGTACAAGCTCTTTAGCTCATCCCATTCGTAGTATACGACCGCATTTGATAAGCCACCATCTGATTCAAAACACATGTTTGATACATATTCTCCTATAGTTGGGACTATGATGTTTAGGTCTTTGTTTGTATCGAAACAGATCGATTCTGTCGGTGGACTTTCTAATGAATTGAATGAGGTCTCCGCAATATATGGGATGTACAAGCTCTTTAGCTCATCCCATTCGTAGTATACTACCACATTTGATAAGCCACCATCTGATTCAAAACACATGTTTGATACATATTCTCCAATAGTTGTGACTATGATGTTTAGGTCTTCATGTGTATCAAAACAGATTGACTCTGTCGGTGGACATTCTAATAAATCGAGAGATGTGTCCGCAATATATGGGATGTACAAGCTCTTTAGCTCATCCCATTCGTAGTATACGACCGCATTTGATAAGCCACCATCTGATTCAAAAGACATGTTTGATACATATTCTCCAATAGTTGGGACTATCATGTTTAGGTCTTCGTATGTATCAAAACAGATTGACTCTGTCGGTCGACATTCTAATGAATCGAAAGAAGTGTCCGCAATATAAGGGACAATGATGTTTAGGTCTTCGTTTGTATCAAAACAGATTGGCTTTCTAATGAATCGAAAGAAGTGTCCACAATATATGGGATGTACAAGCTCTTTAGCTCATCCCAATCGTAGTATACTACCGCATTTTATAAGCTACCATCTGATTCAAAACACATGTTTGATACATATTCTCCAATAGTTGGGACTATGATGTTTAGGTCTTCGTATGTATCAAAACAGATTGACTCTGTCGGTGGACATTCTAATGAATCGAGAGATGTGTCCGCAATATATGGGATGTACAAGCTCTTTAGCTCATCCCATTCGTAGTATACGACCGCATTTGATAAGCCACCATCTGATTCAAAACACATGTTTGATACATATTCTCCAATAGTTGTGACTATGATGTTTAGGTCTTCGTATGTATCAAAACTGATTGACTCTGTCGGTCGACATTCTAATGAATCGAGAGATGTGTCCGCAATATATGGGATGTACAAGCTCTTTAGCTCATCCCATTCGTAGTATACTACCGCATTTTATAAGCTACCATCTGATTCAAAACACATGTTTGATACATATTCTCCAATAGTTGGGACTATGATGTTTAGGTCTTCGTATGTATCAAAACAGATTGACTCTGTCGGTCGACATTCTAATGAATCGAGAGATGTGTCCGCAATATATGGGATGTACAAGGTCTTTAGCTCATCCCATTCGTAGTATACTACCGCATTTGATAAGCCAACATGTGATTCAAAACACGTTTGATACATATTCTCCAATAGTTAGGACTATTGGAGATATTTAGATCTTCGTTTGTATCAAAACAGATTGACTCCATGGTGGACTTTCTAATGAATCGAATGAAGACTCTGCAATATATTTGATGTACAAGCTCTTTAGCTCATCCCAATCGTAGTATACTACCGCATTTTATAAGGTACCATCTGATTCAAAACACATGTTTGATACATATTCTCCAATAGTTGGGACTATCATGTTTAGGTCTTCGTGTGTATAAAAACAGATTGACTCTGTCGGGGGACATTCTAATGAATCGAGAGATGTGTCCGCAATATATGGGATGTACAAGGCCTTTAGCTCATCCCATTCGTAGTATACTACCGCATTTGATAAGCCAACATGTGATTCAAAACACGTTTGATACATATTCTCCAATAGTTGGGACTATTGGAGATATTTAGATCTTCGTTTGTATCAAAACAGATTGACTCTGTGGTGGACTTTCTAATGAATCGAATGAAGACTCCGCAATATATTTGATGTACAAGCTCTTTAGCTCATCCCAATCGTAGTATACTACCGCATTTTATGAGCTACCATCTGATTCAAAACACATGTTTCATACATATTCTCCAATAGTTGGGACTATCATGTTTAGGTCTTCGTATGTATCAAAACAGATTGACTCTGTCGGTCGACATTCTAATGAATCGAGAGATGTGTCCGCAATATATGGGATGTACAAGCTCTTTAGCTCATCCCGTTCGTAGTATACGACCGCATTTGATAAGCCACCATCTGATTCAAAAGACATGTTTGATACATATTCTCCAATAGTTGAAACTATCACGTTTAGGTCTTCGTATGTATCAAAACTGATTGACTCTGTCGGTCGACATTCTAATGAATCGAGAGATGTGTCCGCAATATATGGGATGTACAAGCTCTTTAGCTCATCCCATTCGTAGTATACGACCGCATTTGATAAGCCACCATCTGATTCAAAACACATGTTTGATACATATTCTGCAATAGTTGGGACAATGATGTTTAGGTCTTCGTTTGTATCAAAACAGATTGACTTTCTAATGAATCGAATGAAGTCTCTGCAATATATGGGACGTACAAGCTCTTTAGCTCATCCCATTCGTAGTATACTACCGCATTTGATAAGCCACCATCTGATTCAAAACACATGTTTGATACATATTCTCCTATAGATGGGACTATGATGTTTAGGTCTTCGTGTGTATCAAAACAGATTGACTCTGTCGGTGGACATTCTAATGAATCGAAAGAAGTGTCCGCAATATAAGGGACAATGATGTTTAGGTCTTCGTTTGTATCAAAACAGATTGGCTTTCTAATGAATCGAAAGAAGTGTCCACAATATATGGGATGTACAAGCTCTTTAGCTCATCCCAATCGTAGTATACTACCGCATTTTATAAGCTACCATCTGATTCAAAACACATGTTTGATACATATTCTCCAATAGTTGGGACTATGATGTTTAGGTCTTCGTATGTATCAAAACAGATTGACTCTGTCGGTGGACATTCTAATGATTCGAGAGAAGTGTCCGCAATATATGGGATGTACAAGCTCTTTAGCTCATCCCATTCGTAGTATACTACCGCATTTGATAAGCCACCATCTGATTCAAAACACGTTTGATAGGACTATTGGAGATATTGGAGATGTTTAGATCTTCGTTTGTATCAAAACAGATTGACTCCGTGGTGGACTTTCTAATGAAACGAAAGAAGTGTCCGATATATATGGGATGTACAAGCCCTTTAGCTCATCCCATTCGTAGTATACTACCGCATTCGATAAGCCACCATCTGATTCAAAACACGTGTTTGATACATATTCTCCAATAGTTGGGACTATTGGAGATATTTAGATCTTCGTTTGTATCAAAACAGATTGACTCCGTGGTGGACTTTCTAATGAATCGAATGAAGACTCCGCAATATATTTGATGTACAAGCTCTTTAGCTCATCCCAATCGTAGTATACTACCGCATTTTATAAGCTACCATCTGATTCAAAACACATGTTTGATACATATTCTCCAATAGTTGGGACTATCATGTTTAGGTCTTCATATGTATCAAAACAGATTGACTCTGTCGGTCGACATTCTAATGAATCGAGAGATGTGTCCGCAATATATGGGATGTACAAGGTCTTTAGCTCATCCCATTCGTAGTATACTACCGCATTTGATAAGCCAACATGTGATTCAAAACACGTTTGATACATATTCTCCAATAGTTAGGACTATTGGAGATATTTAGATCTTCGTTTGTATCAAAACAGATTGACTCCATGGTGGACTTTCTAATGAATCGAATGAAGACTCTGCAATATATTTGATGTACAAGCTCTTTAGCTCATCCCAATCGTAGTATACTACCGCATTTTATAAGGTACCATCTGATTCAAAACACATGTTTGATACATATTCTCCAATAGTTGGGACTATCATGTTTAGGTCTTCGTGTGTATAAAAACAGATTGACTCTGTCGGGGGACATTCTAATGAATCGAGAGATGTGTCCGCAATATATGGGATGTACAAGGCCTTTAGCTCATCCCATTCGTAGTATACTACCGCATTTGATAAGCCAACATGTGATTCAAAACACGTTTGATACATATTCTCCAATAGTTGGGACTATTGGAGATATTTAGATCTTCGTTTGTATCAAAACAGATTGACTCTGTGGTGGACTTTCTAATGAATCGAATGAAGACTCCGCAATATATTTGATGTACAAGCTCTTTAGCTCATCCCGTTCGTAGTATACGACCGCATTTGATAAGCCACCATCTGATTCAAAAGACATGTTTGATACATATTCTCCAATAGTTGAAACTATCACGTTTAGGTCTTCGTATGTATCAAAACTGATTGACTCTGTCGGTCGACATTCTAATGAATCGAGAGATGTGTCCGCAATATATGGGATGTACAAGCTCTTTAGCTCATCCCATTCGTAGTATACGACCGCATTTGATAAGCCACCATCTGATTCAAAACACATGTTTGATACATATTCTGCAATAGTTGGGACAATGATGTTTAGGTCTTCGTTTGTATCAAAACAGATTGACTTTCTAATGAATCGAATGAAGTCTCTGCAATATATGGGACGTACAAGCTCTTTAGCTCATCCCATTCGTAGTATACTACCGCATTTGATAAGCCACCATCTGATTCAAAACACATGTTTGATACATATTCTCCTATAGATGGGACTATGATGTTTAGGTCTTCGTGTGTATCAAAACAGATTGACTCTGTCGGTGGACATTCTAATGAATCGAAAGAATTGTCCGCAATATAAGGGACAATGATGTTTAGGTCTTCGTTTGTATCAAAACAGATTGACTTTCTAATGAATCGAATAAAGTCTCTGCAATATATGGGACGTACAAGCTCTTTAGCTCATCCCATTCGTAGTATACTACTGCATTTGATAAGCCACCATCTGATTCAAAACACATGTTTGATACATATTCTCCTATAGATGGGACTATGATGTTTAGGTCTTTGTTTGTATCGAAACAGATCGAGTCTGTCGGTGGACTTTCTAATGAATCGAATGAGGTCTCCGCAATATATGGGATGTACAAGCTCTTTAGCTCATCCCATTCGTAGTATACTACCGCATTTGATAAGCCACCATCTGATTCAAAACACATGTTTTATACATATTCTCCAATAGTTGGGACTATTATGTTTAGGTCTTTGTTTGTATCGAAACAGATCGACTCTGTCGGTGGACTTTCTAATGAATCGAATGAGGTCTCCGCAATATATGGGATGTAAAAGCTCTTTAGCTCATCCCATTCGTAGTATACTACCGCATTTTATAAGCTACCATCTGATTCAAAACACATGTTTGATACATATTCTCCAATAGTTGGGACTATCATGTTTAGGTCTTCGTGTGTATAAAAACAGATTGACTCTGTCGGTGGACATTCTAATGAATCGAGAGATGTGTCCGCAATATATGGGATGTACAAGGTCTTTAGCTCATCCCATTCGTAGTATACTACCGCATTTGATAAGCCACCATCTGATTCAAAACACGTTTGATACATATTCTGCAATAGTTGGGACAATGATGTTTAGGTCTTCGTTTGTATCGAAACAGATTGACTCTGTCGGTGGACATTCTAATGAATCGAAAGAATTGTCCGCAATATAAGGGACAATGATGTTTAGGTCTTCGTTTGTATCAAAACAGATTGACTTTCTAATGAATCGAATAAAGTCTCTGCAATATATGGGACGTACAAGCTCTTTAGCTCATCCCATTCGTAGTATACTACTGCATTTGATAAGCCACCATCTGATTCAAAACACATGTTTGATACATATTCTCCTATAGTTGGGACTATTATGTTTAGGTCTTTGTTTGTATCGAAACAGATCGACTCTGTCGGTGGACTTTCTAATGAGTTGAGTGAAGTCTCCGCAATATATGGGATGTACAAGCTCTTTAGCTCATCCCATTCGTAGTATACGACCGCATTTGATAAGCCACCATCTGATTCAAAACACATGTTTGATACATATTCTCCTATAGTTGGGACTATGATGTTTAGGTCTTTGTTTGTATCGAAACAGATCGACTCTGTCGGTGGACTTTCTAATGAATTGAATGAGGTCTCCGCAATATATGGGATGTACAAGCTCTTTAGCTCATCCCATTCGTAGTATACTACCACATTTGATAAGCCACCATCTGATTCAAAACACATGTTTGATACATATTCTCCAATAGTTGTGACTATGATGTTTAGGTCTTCGTGTGTATCAAAACAGATTGACTCTGTCGGTGGACATTCTAATGAATCGAGAGATGTGTCCGCAATATATGGGATGTACAAGCTCTTTAGCTCATCCCATTCGTAGTATACGACCGCATTTGATAAGCCACCATCTGATTCAAAAGACATGTTTGATACATATTCTCCAATAGTTGGGACTATCATGTTTAGGTCTTCGTATGTATCAAAACAGATTGACTCTGTCGGTCGACATTCTAATGAATCGAAAGAAGTGTCCGCAATATAAGGGACAATGATGTTTAGGTCTTCGTTTGTATCAAAACAGATTGGCTTTCTAATGAATCGAAAGAAGTGTCCACAATATATGGGATGTACAAGCTCTTTAGCTCATCCCAATCGTAGTATACTACCGCATTTTATAAGCTACCATCTGATTCAAAACACATGTTTGATACATATTCTCCAATAGTTGGGACTATGATGTTTAGGTCTTCGTATGTATCAAAACAGATTGACTCTGTCGGTGGACATTCTAATGATTCGAGAGAAGTGTCCGCAATATATGGGATGTACAAGCTCTTTAGCTCATCCCATTCGTAGTATACTACCGCATTTGATAAGCCACCATCTGATTCAAAACACGTTTGATAGGACTATTGGAGATATTGGAGATGTTTAGATCTTCGTTTGTATCAAAACAGATTGACTCCGTGGTGGACTTTCTAATGAAACGAAAGAAGTGTCCGATATATATGGGATGTACAAGCCCTTTAGCTCATCCCATTCGTAGTATACTACCGCATTCGATAAGCCACCATCTGATTCAAAACACGTGTTTGATACATATTCTCCAATAGTTGGGACTATTGGAGATATTTAGATCTTCGTTTGTATCAAAACAGATTGACTCCGTGGTGGACTTTCTAATGAATCGAATGAAGACTCCGCAATATATTTGATGTACAAGCTCTTTAGCTCATCCCAATCGTAGTATACTACCGCATTTTATAAGCTACCATCTGATTCAAAACACATGTTTGATACATATTCTCCAATAGTTGGGACTATCATGTTTAGGTCTTCGTATGTATCAAAACAGATTGACTCTGTCGGTCGACATTCTAATGAATCGAGAGATGTGTCCGCAATATATGGGATGTACAAGGTCTTTAGCTCATCCCATTCGTAGTATACTACCGCATTTGATAAGCCAACATGTGATTCAAAACACGTTTGATACATATTCTCCAATAGTTAGGACTATTGGAGATATTTAGATCTTCGTTTGTATCAAAACAGATTGACTCCATGGTGGACTTTCTAATGAATCGAATGAAGACTCTGCAATATATTTGATGTACAAGCTCTTTAGCTCATCCCAATCGTAGTATACTACCGCATTTTATAAGGTACCATCTGATTCAAAACACATGTTTGATACATATTCTCCAATAGTTGGGACTATCATGTTTAGGTCTTCGTGTGTATAAAAACAGATTGACTCTGTCGGGGGACATTCTAATGAATCGAGAGATGTGTCCGCAATATATGGGATGTACAAGGCCTTTAGCTCATCCCATTCGTAGTATACTACCGCATTTGATAAGCCAACATGTGATTCAAAACACGTTTGATACATATTCTCCAATAGTTGGGACTATTGGAGATATTTAGATCTTCGTTTGTATCAAAACAGATTGACTCTGTGGTGGACTTTCTAATGAATCGAATGAAGACTCCGCAATATATTTGATGTACAAGCTCTTTAGCTCATCCCAATCGTAGTATACTACCGCATTTTATGAGCTACCATCTGATTCAAAACACATGTTTCATACATATTCTCCAATAGTTGGGACTATCATGTTTAGGTCTTCGTATGTATCAAAACAGATTGACTCTGTCGGTCGACATTCTAATGAATCGAGAGATGTGTCCGCAATATATGGGATGTACAAGCTCTTTAGCTCATCCCGTTCGTAGTATACGACCGCATTTGATAAGCCACCATCTGATTCAAAAGACATGTTTGATACATATTCTCCAATAGTTGAAACTATCACGTTTAGGTCTTCGTATGTATCAAAACTGATTGACTCTGTCGGTCGACATTCTAATGAATCGAGAGATGTGTCCGCAATATATGGGATGTACAAGCTCTTTAGCTCATCCCATTCGTAGTATACGACCGCATTTGATAAGCCACCATCTGATTCAAAACACATGTTTGATACATATTCTGCAATAGTTGGGACAATGATGTTTAGGTCTTCGTTTGTATCAAAACAGATTGACTTTCTAATGAATCGAATGAAGTCTCTGCAATATATGGGACGTACAAGCTCTTTAGCTCATCCCATTCGTAGTATACTACCGCATTTGATAAGCCACCATCTGATTCAAAACACATGTTTGATACATATTCTCCTATAGATGGGACTATGATGTTTAGGTCTTCGTGTGTATCAAAACAGATTGACTCTGTCGGTGGACATTCTAATGAATCGAAAGAATTGTCCGCAATATAAGGGACAATGATGTTTAGGTCTTCGTTTGTATCAAAACAGATTGACTTTCTAATGAATCGAATAAAGTCTCTGCAATATATGGGACGTACAAGCTCTTTAGCTCATCCCATTCGTAGTATACTACTGCATTTGATAAGCCACCATCTGATTCAAAACACATGTTTGATACATATTCTCCTATAGATGGGACTATGATGTTTAGGTCTTTGTTTGTATCGAAACAGATCGAGTCTGTCGGTGGACTTTCTAATGAATCGAATGAGGTCTCCGCAATATATGGGATGTACAAGCTCTTTAGCTCATCCCATTCGTAGTATACTACCGCATTTGATAAGCCACCATCTGATTCAAAACACATGTTTTATACATATTCTCCAATAGTTGGGACTATTATGTTTAGGTCTTTGTTTGTATCGAAACAGATCGACTCTGTCGGTGGACTTTCTAATGAGTCGAGTGAAGTCTCCGCAATATATGGGATGTACAAGCTCTTTAGCTCATCCCATTCGTAGTATACGACCGCATTTGATAAGCCACCATCTGATTCAAAACACATGTTTGATACATATTCTCCTATAGTTGGGACTATGATGTTTAGGTCTTTGTTTGTATCGAAACAGATCGATTCTGTCGGTGGACTTTCTAATGAATTGAATGAGGTCTCCGCAATATATGGGATGTACAAGCTCTTTAGCTCATCCCATTCGTAGTATA
Source organism: Stegodyphus dumicola (assembly GCF_044657685.1). Classification (NCBI taxonomy): domain Eukaryota; kingdom Metazoa; phylum Arthropoda; class Arachnida; order Araneae; family Eresidae; genus Stegodyphus; species Stegodyphus dumicola. Next base: position 237,750,480 of record NC_140772.1, on the reverse strand, counting down.
CTACCACATTTGATAAGCCACCATCTGATTCAAAACACATGTTTGATACATATTCTCCAATAGTTGTGACTATGATGTTTAGGTCTTCATGTGTATCAAAACAGATTGACTCTGTCGGTGGACATTCTAATAAATCGAGAGATGTGTCCGCAATATATGGGATGTACAAGCTCTTTAGCTCATCCCATTCGTAGTATACGACCGCATTTGATAAGCCACCATCTGATTCAAAAGACATGTTTGATACATATTCTCCAATAGTTGGGACTATCATGTTTAGGTCTTCGTATGTATCAAAACAGATTGACTCTGTCGGTCGACATTCTAATGAATCGAAAGAAGTGTCCGCAATATAAGGGACAATGATGTTTAGGTCTTCGTTTGTATCAAAACAGATTGGCTTTCTAATGAATCGAAAGAAGTGTCCACAATATATGGGATGTACAAGCTCTTTAGCTCATCCCAATCGTAGTATACTACCGCATTTTATAAGCTACCATCTGATTCAAAACACATGTTTGATACATATTCTCCAATAGTTGGGACTATGATGTTTAGGTCTTCGTATGTATCAAAACAGATTGACTCTGTCGGTGGACATTCTAATGAATCGAGAGATGTGTCCGCAATATATGGGATGTACAAGCTCTTTAGCTCATCCCATTCGTAGTATACGACCGCATTTGATAAGCCACCATCTGATTCAAAACACATGTTTGATACATATTCTCCAATAGTTGTGACTATGATGTTTAGGTCTTCGTATGTATCAAAACTGATTGACTCTGTCGGTCGACATTCTAATGAATCGAGAGATGTGTCCGCAATATATGGGATGTACAAGCTCTTTAGCTCATCCCATTCGTAGTATACTACCGCATTTTATAAGCTACCATCTGATTCAAAACACATGTTTGATACATATTCTCCAATAGTTGGGACTATGATGTTTAGGTCTTCGTATGTATCAAAACAGATTGACTCTGTCGGTCGACATTCTAATGAATCGAGAGATGTGTCCGCAATATATGGGATGTACAAGGCCTTTAGCTCATCCCATTCGTAGTATACTACCGCATTTGATAAGCCAACATGTGATTCAAAACACGTTTGATACATATTCTCCAATAGTTGGGACTATTGGAGATATTTAGATCTTCGTTTGTATCAAAACAGATTGACTCTGTGGTGGACTTTCTAATGAATCGAATGAAGACTCCGCAATATATTTGATGTACAAGCTCTTTAGCTCATCCCAATCGTAGTATACTACCGCATTTTATGAGCTACCATCTGATTCAAAACACATGTTTCATACATATTCTCCAATAGTTGGGACTATCATGTTTAGGTCTTCGTATGTATCAAAACAGATTGACTCTGTCGGTCGACATTCTAATGAATCGAGAGATGTGTCCGCAATATATGGGATGTACAAGCTCTTTAGCTCATCCCGTTCGTAGTATACGACCGCATTTGATAAGCCACCATCTGATTCAAAAGACATGTTTGATACATATTCTCCAATAGTTGAAACTATCACGTTTAGGTCTTCGTATGTATCAAAACTGATTGACTCTGTCGGTCGACATTCTAATGAATCGAGAGATGTGTCCGCAATATATGGGATGTACAAGCTCTTTAGCTCATCCCATTCGTAGTATACGACCGCATTTGATAAGCCACCATCTGATTCAAAACACATGTTTGATACATATTCTGCAATAGTTGGGACAATGATGTTTAGGTCTTCGTTTGTATCAAAACAGATTGACTTTCTAATGAATCGAATGAATTCTCTGCAATATATGGGACGTACAAGCTCTTTAGCTCATCCCATTCGTAGTATACTACCGCATTTGATAAGCCACCATCTGATTCAAAACACATGTTTGATACATATTCTCCTATAGATGGGACTATGATGTTTAGGTCTTCGTGTGTATCAAAACAGATTGACTCTGTCGGTGGACATTCTAATGAATCGAAAGAATTGTCCGCAATATAAGGGACAATGATGTTTAGGTCTTCGTTTGTATCAAAACAGATTGACTTTCTAATGAATCGATTAAAGTCTCTGCAATATATGGGACGTACAAGCTCTTTAGCTCATCCCATTCGTAGTATACTACTGCATTTGATAAGCCACCATCTGATTCAAAACACATGTTTGATACATATTCTCCTATAGATGGGACTATGATGTTTAGGTCTTTGTTTGTATCGAAACAGATCGAGTCTGTCGGTGGACTTTCTAATGAATCGAATGAGGTCTCCGCAATATATGGGATGTACAAGCTCTTTAGCTCATCCCATTCGTAGTATACTACCGCATTTGATAAGCCACCATCTGATTCAAAACACATGTTTTATACATATTCTCCAATAGTTGGGACTATTATGTTTAGGTCTTTGTTTGTATCGAAACAGATCGACTCTGTCGGTGGACTTTCTAATGAGTCGAGTGAAGTCTCCGCAATATATGGGATGTACAAGCTCTTTAGCTCATCCCATTCGTAGTATACGACCGCATTTGATAAGCCACCATCTGATTCAAAACACATGTTTGATACATATTCTCCTATAGTTGGGACTATGATGTTTAGGTCTTTGTTTGTATCGAAACAGATCGATTCTGTCGGTGGACTTTCTAATGAATTGAATGAGGTCTCCGCAATATATGGGATGTACAAGCTCTTTAGCTCATCCCATTCGTAGTATACTACCACATTTGATAAGCCACCATCTGATTCAAAACACATGTTTGATACATATTCTCCAATAGTTGTGACTATGATGTTTAGGTCTTCATGTGTATCAAAACAGATTGACTCTGTCGGTGGACATTCTAATAAATCGAGAGATGTGTCCGCAATATATGGGATGTACAAGCTCTTTAGCTCATCCCATTCGTAGTATACGACCGCATTTGATAAGCCACCATCTGATTCAAAAGACATGTTTGATACATATTCTCCAATAGTTGGGACTATCATGTTTAGGTCTTCGTATGTATCAAAACAGATTGACTCTGTCGGTCGACATTCTAATGAATCGAAAGAAGTGTCCGCAATATAAGGGACAATGATGTTTAGGTCTTCGTTTGTATCAAAACAGATTGGCTTTCTAATGAATCGAAAGAAGTGTCCACAATATATGGGATGTACAAGCTCTTTAGCTCATCCCAATCGTAGTATACTACCGCATTTTATAAGCTACCATCTGATTCAAAACACATGTTTGATACATATTCTCCAATAGTTGGGACTATGATGTTTAGGTCTTCGTATGTATCAAAACAGATTGACTCTGTCGGTGGACATTCTAATGAATCGAGAGATGTGTCCGCAATATATGGGATGTACAAGCTCTTTAGCTCATCCCATTCGTAGTATACGACCGCATTTGATAAGCCACCATCTGATTCAAAACACATGTTTGATACATATTCTCCAATAGTTGTGACTATGATGTTTAGGTCTTCGTGTGTATCAAAACAGATTGACTCTGTCGGTGGACATTCTAATGATTCGAGAGAAGTGTCCGCAATATATGGGATGTACAAGCTCTTTAGCTCATCCCATTCGTAGTATACTACCGCATTTGATAAGCCACCATCTGATTCAAAACACGTTTGATAGGACTATTGGAGATATTGGAGATGTTTAGATCTTCGTTTGTATCAAAACAGATTGACTCCGTGGTGGACTTTCTAATGAAACGAAAGAAGTGTCCGATATATATGGGATGTACAAGCTCTTTAGCTCATCCCATTCGTAGTATACTACCGCATTCGATAAGCCACGATCTGATTCAAAACTCATGTTTGATACATATTCTCCTATAGTTGGGACTATGATGTTTAGGTCTTTGTTTGTATCGAAACAGATTGACTCCGTGGTGGACTTTCTAATGAATTTAATGAAGACTCCGCAATATATTTGATGTACAAGCTCTTTAGCTCATCCCATTCGTAGTATACTACTGCATTCGATAAGCCACCATCTGATTCAAAACACATGTTTGATACATATTCTCCAATAGTTGGGAATATGATGTTTAGGTCTTCGTGTGTATAAAAACAGATTCACTCTGTCGGTGGACATTCTAATGAATCGAGAGATGTGTCCGCAATATATGGGATGTACAAGGTCTTTAGCTCATCCCATTCGTAGTATACTACCGCATTTGATAAGCCAACATGTGATTCAAAACACGTTTGATACATATTCTCCAATAGTTGGGACTATTGGAGATATTTAGATCTTCGTTTGTATCAAAACAGATTGACTCCGTGGTGGACTTTCTAATGAATCGAATGAAGACTCCGCAATATATTTGATGTACAAGCTCTTTAGCTCATCCCAATCGTAGTATACTACCGCATTTTATAAGCTACCATCTGATTCAAAACACATGTTTGATACATATTCTCCAATAGTTGGGACTATCATGTTTAGGTCTTCGTATGTATCAAAACAGATTGACTCTGTCGGTCGACATTCTAATGAATCGAGAGATGTGTCCGCAATATATGGGATGTACAAGGTCTTTAGCTCATCCCATTCGTAGTATAGTACCGCATTTGATAAGCCAACATGTGATTCAAAACACGTTTGATACATATTCTCCAATAGTTGGGACTATTGGAGATATTTAGATCTTCGTTTGTATCAAAACAGATTGACTCCGTGGTGGACTTTCTAATGAATCGAATGAAGACTCCGCAATATATTTGATGTACAAGCTCTTTAGCTCATCCCAATCGTAGTATACTACCGCATTTTATAAGCTACCATCTGATTCAAAACACATGTTTCATACATATTCTCCAATAGTTGGGACTATCATGTTTAGGTCTTCGTATGTATCAAAACAGATTGACTCTGTCGGTCGACATTCTAATGAATCGAGAGATGTGTCCGCAATATATGGGATGTACAAGCTCTTTAGCTCATCCCGTTCGTAGTATACGACCGCATTTGATAAGCCACCATCTGATTCAAAAGACATGTTTGATACATATTCTCCAATAGTTGGGACTATCATGTTTAGGTCTTCGTATGTATCAAAACTGATTGACTCTGTCGGTCGACATTCTAATGAATCGAGAGATGTGTCCGCAATATATGGGATGTACAAGCTCTTTAGCTCATCCCATTCGTTGTATACGACCGCATTTGATAAGCCACCATCTGATTCAAAACGCATGTTTGATACATATTCTCCAATAGTTGGGACTATTATGTTTAGGTCTTTGTTTGTATCGAAACAGATCGACTCTGTCGGTGGACTTTCTAATGAGTCGAGTGAAGTGTCCGCAATATATGGGATGTACAAGCTGTTTAGCTCATCCCATTCGTTGTATACTACCGCATTTGATAAGCCACCATCTGATTCAAAACGCATGTTTGATACATATTCTCCAATAGTTGGGACTATTATGTTTAGGTCTTTGTTTGTATCGAAACAGATCGACTCTGTCGGTGGACTTTCTAATGAGTCGAGTGAAGTCTCCGCAATATATGGGATGTACAAGCTCTTTAGCTCATCCCATTCGTAGTATACGACCGCATTTGATAAGCCACCATCTGATTCAAAACACATGTTTGATACATATTCTCCTATAGTTGGGACTATGATGTTTAGGTCTTTGTTTGTATCGAAACAGATCGACTCTGTCGGTGGACTTTCTAATGAATTGAATGAGGTCTCCGCAATATATGGGATGTACAAGCTCTTTAGCTCATCCCATTCGTAGTATACTACCACATTTGATAAGCCACCATCTGATTCAAAACACATGTTTGATACATATTCTCCAATAGTTGTGACTATGATGTTTAGGTCTTCGTGTGTATCAAAACAGATTGACTCTGTCGGTGGACATTCTAATGAATCGAGAGATGTGTCCGCAATATATGGGATGTACAAGCTCTTTAGCTCATCCCATTCGTAGTATACGACCGCATTTGATAAGCCACCATCTGATTCAAAAGACATGTTTGATACATATTCTCCAATAGTTGTGACTATCATGTTTAGGTCTTCGTATGTATCAAAACAGATTGACTCTGTCGGTCGACATTCTAATGAATCGAAAGAAGTGTCCGCAATATAAGGGACAATGATGTTTAGGTCTTCGTTTGTATCAAAACAGATTGGCTTTCTAATGAATCGAAAGAAGTGTCCACAATATATGGGATGTACAAGCTCTTTAGCTCATCCCAATCGTAGTATACTACCGCATTTTATAAGCTACCATCTGATTCAAAACACATGTTTGATACATATTCTCCAATAGTTGGGACTATGATGTTTAGGTCTTCGTATGTATCAAAACAGATTGACTCTGTCGGTGGACATTCTAATGAATCGAGAGATGTGTCCGCAATATATGGGATGTACAAGCTCTTTAGCTCATCCCATTCCTAGTATACGACCGCATTTGATAAGCCACCATCTGATTCAAAACACATGTTTGATACATATTCTCCAATAGTTGTGACTATGATGTTTAGGTCTTCGTGTGTATCAAAACAGATTGACTCTGTCGGTGGACATTCTAATGATTCGAGAGAAGTGTCCGCAATATATGGGATGTACAAGCTCTTTAGCTCATCCCATTCGTAGTATACTACCGCATTTGATAAGCCACCATCTGATTCAAAACACGTTTGATAGGACTATTGGAGATATTGGAGATGTTTAGATCTTCGTTTGTATCAAAACAGATTGACTCCGTGGTGGACTTTCTAATGAAACGAAAGAAGTGTCCGATATATATGGGATGTACAAGCTCTTTAGCTCATCCCATTCGTAGTATACTACCGCATTCGATAAGCCACCATCTGATTCAAAACACATGTTTGATACATATTCTCCAATAGTTGGGAATATGATGTTTAGGTCTTCGTGTGTATAAAAACAGATTGACTCTGTCGGTGGACATTCTAATGAATCGAGAGATGTGTCCGCAATATATGGGATGTACAAGGTCTTTAGCTCATCCCATTCGTAGTATACGACCGCATTTGATAAGCCAACATGTGATTCAAAACACGTTTGATACATATTCTCCAATAGTTGGGACTATTGGAGATATTTAGATCTTCGTTTGTATCAAAACAGATTGACTCCGTGGTGGACTTTCTAATGAATCGAATGAAGACTCCGCAATATATTTGATGTACAAGCTCTTTAGCTCATCCCAATCGTAGTATACTACCGCATTTTATAAGCTACCATCTGATTCAAAACACATGTTTGATACATATTCTCCAATAGTTGGGACTATCATGTTTAGGTCTTCGTATGTATCAAAACAGATTGACTCTGTCGGTCGACATTCTAATGAATCGAGAGATGTGTCCGCAATATATGGGATGTACAAGGTCTTTAGCTCATCCCATTCGTAGTATACTACCGCATTTGATAAGCCAACATGTGATTCAAAACACGTTTGATACATATTCTCCAATAGTTAGGACTATTGGAGATATTTAGATCTTCGTTTGTATCAAAACAGATTGACTCCGTGGTGGACTTTCTAATGAATCGAATGAAGACTCTGCAATATATTTGATGTACAAGCTCTTTAGCTCATCCCAATCGTAGTATACTACCGCATTTTATAAGGTACCATCTGATTCAAAACACATGTTTGATACATATTCTCCAATAGTTGGGACTATCCTGTTTAGGTCTTCGTGTGTATAAAAACAGATTGACTCTGTCGGTGGACATTCTAATGAATCGAGAGATGTGTCCGCAATATATGGGATGTACAAGGCCTTTAGCTCATCCCATTCGTAGTATACTACCGCATTTGATAAGCCAACATGTGATTCAAAACACGTTTGATACATATTCTCCAATAGTTGGGACTATTGGAGATATTTAGATCTTCGTTTGTATCAAAACAGATTGACTCTGTGGTGGACTTTCTAATGAATCGAATGAAGACTCCGCAATATATTTGATGTACAAGCTCTTTAGCTCATCCCAATCGTAGTATACTACCGCATTTTATGAGCTACCATCTGATTCAAAACACATGTTTCATACATATTCTCCAATAGTTGGGACTATCATGTTTAGGTCTTCGTATGTATCAAAACAGATTGACTCTGTCGGTCGACATTCTAATGAATCGAGAGATGTGTCCGCAATATATGGGATGTACAAGCTCTTTAGCTCATCCCGTTCGTAGTATACGACCGCATTTGATAAGCCACCATCTGATTCAAAAGACATGTTTGATACATATTCTCCAATAGTTGGGACTATCACGTTTAGGTCTTCGTATGTATCAAAACTGATTGACTCTGTCGGTCGACATTCTAATGAATCGAGAGATGTGTCCGCAATATATGGGATGTACAAGCTCTTTAGCTCATCCCATTCGTAGTATACGACCGCATTTGATAAGCCACCATCTGATTCAAAACACATGTTTGATACATATTCTGCAATAGTTGGGACAATGATGTTTAGGTCTTCGTTTGTATCAAAACAGATTGACTTTCTAATGAATCGAATGAAGTCTCTGCAATATATGGGACGTACAAGCTCTTTAGCTCATCCCATTCGTAGTATACTACCGCATTTGATAAGCCACCATCTGATTCAAAACACATGTTTGATACATATTCTCCTATAGATGGGACTATGATGTTTAGGTCTTCGTGTGTATCAAAACAGATTGACTCTGTCGGTGGACATTCTAATGAATCGAGAGATGTGTCCGCAATATATGGGATGTACAAGCTCTTTAGCTCATCCCATTCGTAGTATACGACCGCATTTGATAAGCCACCATCTGATTCAAAACACATGTTTGATACATATTCTCCAATAGTTGGGACAATGATGTTTAGGTGTTCGTGTGTATCAAGACAGATTGACTCTGTCGGTGGACATTCTAATGAATCGAGAGATGTGTCCGCAATATATGGGATGTACAAGCTCTTTAGCTCATCCCATTCGTAGTATACGACCGCATTTGATAAGCCACCATCTGATTCAAAACACATGTTTGATACATATTCTGCAATAGTTGGGACAATGATGTTTAGGTCTTCGTTTGTATCGAAACAGATTGACTCTGTCGGTGGACATTCTAATGAATCGAAAGAAGTGTCCGCAATATAAGGGACAATGATGTTTAGGTCTTCGTTTGTATCAAAACAGATTGACTTTCTAATGAATCGAAAGAAGTGTCCACAATATATGGGATGTACAAGCTCTTTAGCTCATCCCATTCGTAGTATACTACTGCATTTGATAAGCCACCATCTAATTCAAAACACGTTTGATTCAAATTCTCCAATAGTTGGGACTATTGGAGATGTTTAGATCTTCGTTTGTATCAAAACAGATTGACTCCATGGTGGACTTTCTAATGAATCATATGAAGTCTGCGCAATATATTTGATGTACAAGCTCTTTAGCTCATCCCATTTGTAGTATACTACCACATTTGATAAGCCACCATCTGATTCAAAACACATGTTTGATACATATTCTCCAATAGTTGGGACTATCATGTTTAGGTCTTCGTGTGTATAAAAACAGATTGACTCCGTGGTGGACTTTCTAATGAAACGAAAGAAGTGTCCGATATATATGGGATGTACAAGCTCTTTAGCTCATCCCATTCGTAGTATACTACCGCATTCGATAAGCCACCATCTGATTCAAAACACATGTTTGATACATATTCTCCAATAGTTGGGAATATGATGTTTAGGTCTTCGTGTGTATAAAAACAGATTGACTCTGTCGGTGGACATTCTAATGAATCGAGAGATGTGTCCGCAATATATGGGATGTACAAGGTCTTTAGCTCATCCCATTCGTAGTATACTACCGCATTTGATAAGCCAACATGTGATTCAAAACACGTTTGATACATATTCTCCAATAGTTGGGACTATTGGAGATATTTAGATCTTCGTTTGTATCAAAACAGATTGACTCCGTGGTGGACTTTCTAATGAATCGAATGAAGACTCCGCAATATATTTGATGTACAAGCTCTTTAGCTCATCCCAATCGTAGTATACTACCGCATTTTATAAGCTACCATCTGATTCAAAACACATGTTTGATACATATTCTCCAATAGTTGGGACTATCATGTTTAGGTCTTCGTATGTATCAAAACAGATTGACTCTGTCGGTCGACATTCTAATGAATCGAAAGAAGTGTCCGCAATATAAGGGACAATGATGTTTAGGTCTTCGTTTGTATCAAAACAGATTGGCTTTCTAATGAATCGAAAGAAGTGTCCACAATATATGGGATGTACAAGCTCTTTAGCTCATCCCAATCGTAGTATACTACCGCATTTTATAAGCTACCATCTGATTCAAAACACATGTTTGATACATATTCTCCAATAGTTGGGACTATGATGTTTAGGTCTTCGTATGTATCAAAACAGATTGACTCTGTCGGTGGACATTCTAATGAATCGAGAGATGTGTCCGCAATATATGGGATGTACAAGCTCTTTAGCTCATCCCATTCGTAGTATACGACCGCATTTGATAAGCCACCATCTGATTCAAAACACATGTTTGATACATATTCTCCAATAGTTGTGACTATGATGTTTAGGTCTTCGTGTGTATCAAAACAGATTGACTCTGTCGGTGGACATTCTAATGATTCGAGAGAAGTGTCCGCAATATATGGGATGTACAAGCTCTTTAGCTCATCCCATTCGTAGTATACTACCGCATTTGATAAGCCACCATCTGATTCAAAACACGTTTGATAGGACTATTGGAGATATTGGAGATGTTTAGATCTTCGTTTGTATCAAAACAGATTGACTCCGTGGTGGACTTTCTAATGAAACGAAAGAAGTGTCCGATATATATGGGATGTACAAGCTCTTTAGCTCATCCCATTCGTAGTATACTACCGCATTCGATAAGCCACCATCTGATTCAAAACTCATGTTTGATACATATTCTCCTATAGTTGGGACTATGATGTTTAGGTCTTTGTTTGTATCGAAACAGATTGACTCCGTGGTGGACTTTCTAATGAATTTAATGAAGACTCCGCAATATATTTGATGTACAAGCTCTTTAGCTCATCCCATTCGTAGTATACTACCGCATTCGATAAGCCACCATCTGATTCAAAACACATGTTTGATACATATTCTCCAATAGTTGGGAATATGATGTTTAGGTCTTCGTGTGTATAAAAACAGATTCACTCTGTCGGTGGACATTCTAATGAATCGAGAGATGTGTCCGCAATATATGGGATGTACAAGGTCTTTAGCTCATCCCATTCGTAGTATACTACCGCATTTGATAAGCCAACATGTGATTCAAAACACGTTTGATACATATTCTCCAATAGTTGGGACTATTGGAGATATTTAGATCTTCGTTTGTATCAAAACAGATTGACTCCGTGGTGGACTTTCTAATGAATCGAATGAAGACTCCACAATATATTTGATGTACAAGCTCTTTAGCTCATCCCAATCGTAGTATACTACCGCATTTTATAAGCTACCATCTGATTCAAAACACATGTTTGATACATATTCTCCAATAGTTGGGACTATCATGTTTAGGTCTTCGTATGTATCAAAACAGATTGACTCTGTCGGTCGACATTCTAATGAATCGAGAGATGTGTCCGCAATATATGGGATGTACAAGGTCTTTAGCTCATCCCATTCGTAGTATAGTACCGCATTTGATAAGCCAACATGTGATTCAAAACACGTTTGATACATATTCTCCAATAGTTGGGACTATTGGAGATATTTAGATCTTCGTTTGTATCAAAACAGATTGACTCCGTGGTGGACTTTCTAATGAATCGAATGAAGACTCCGCAATATATTTGATGTACAAGCTCTTTAGCTCATCCCAATCGTAGTATACTACCGCATTTTATAAGCTACCATCTGATTCAAAACACATGTTTCATACATATTCTCCAATAGTTGGGACTATCATGTTTAGGTCTTCGTATGTATCAAAACAGATTGACTCTGTCGGTCGACATTCTAATGAATCGAGAGATGTGTCCGCAATATATGGGATGTACAAGCTCTTTAGCTCATCCCGTTCGTAGTATACGACCGCATTTGATAAGCCACCATCTGATTCAAAAGACATGTTTGATACATATTCTCCAATAGTTGGGACTATCATGTTTAGGTCTTCGTATGTATCAAAACTGATTGACTCTGTCGGTCGACATTCTAATGAATCGAGAGATGTGTCCGCAATATATGGGATGTACAAGCTCTTTAGCTCATCCCATTCGTAGTATACGACCGCATTTGATAAGCCACCATCTGATTCAAAACACATGTTTGATACATATTCTCCAATAGTTGGGACAATGATGTTTAGGTGTTCGTGTGTATCAAGACAGATTGACTCTGTCGGTGGACATTCTAATGAATCGAGAGATGTGTCCGCAATATATGGGATGTACAAGCTCTTTAGCTCATCCCATTCGTTGTATACTACCGCATTTGATAAGCCACCATCTGATTCAAAACGCATGTTTGATACATATTCTCCAATAGTTGGGACTATTATGTTTAGGTCTTTGTTTGTATCGAAACAGATCGACTCTGTCGGTGGACTTTCTAATGAGTCGAGTGAAGTGTCCGCAATATATGGGATGTACAAGCTCTTTAGCTCATCCCATTCGTAGTATACGACCGCATTTGATAAGCCACCATCTGATTCAAAACACATGTTTGATACATATTCTCCTATAGTTGGGACTATGATGTTTAGGTCTTTGTTTGTATCGAAACAGATCGACTCTGTCGGTGGACTTTCTAATGAATTGAATGAGGTCTCCGCAATATATGGGATGTACAAGCTCTTTAGCTCATCCCATTCGTAGTATACTACCACATTTGATAAGCCACCATCTGATTCAAAACACATGTTTGATACATATTCTCCAATAGTTGTGACTATCATGTTTAGGTCTTCGTATGTATCAAAACAGATTGACTCTGTCGGTCGACATTCTAATGAATCGAAAGAAGTGTCCGCAATATAAGGGACAATGATGTTTAGGTCTTCGTTTGTATCAAAACAGATTGGCTTTCTAATGAATCGAAAGAAGTGTCCACAATATATGGGATGTACAAGCTCTTTAGCTCATCCCAATCGTAGTATACTACCGCATTTTATAAGCTACCATCTGATTCAAAACACATGTTTCATACATATTCTCCAATAGTTGGGACTATGATGTTTAGGTCTTCGTATGTATCAAAACAGATTGACTCTGTCGGTGGACATTCTAATGAATCGAGAGATGTGTCCGCAATATATGGGATGTACAAGCTCTTTAGCTCATCCCATTCGTAGTATACGACCGCATTTGATAAGCCACCATCTGATTCAAAACACATGTTTGATACATATTCTCCAATAGTTGTGACTATGATGTTTAGGTCTTCGTGTGTATCAAAACAGATTGACTCTGTCGGTGGACATTCTAATGATTCGAGAGAAGTGTCCGCAATATATGGGATGTACAAGCTCTTTAGCTCATCCCATTCGTAGTATACTACCGCATTTGATAAGCCACCATCTGATTCAAAACACGTTTGATAGGACTATTGGAGATATTGGAGATGTTTAGATCTTCGTTTGTATCAAAACAGATTGACTCCGTGGTGGACTTTCTAATGAAACGAAAGAAGTGTCCGATATATATGGGATGTACAAGCTCTTTAGCTCATCCCATTCGTAGTATACTACCGCATTCGATAAGCCACCATCTGATTCAAAACACATGTTTGATACATATTCTCCAATAGTTGGGAATATGATGTTTAGGTCTTCGTGTGTATAAAAACAGATTGACTCTGTCGGTGGACATTCTAATGAATCGAGAGATGTGTCCGCAATATATGGGATGTACAAGGTCTTTAGCTCATCCCATTCGTAGTATACTACCGCATTTGATAAGCCAACATGTGATTCAAAACACGTTTGATACATATTCTCCAATAGTTGGGACTATTGGAGATATTTAGATCTTCGTTTGTATCAAAACAGATTGACTCCGTGGTGGACTTTCTAATGAATCGAATGAAGACTCCGCAATATATTTGATGTACAAGCTCTTTAGCTCATCCCAATCGTAGTATACTACCGCATTTTATAAGCTACCATCTGATTCAAAACACATGTTTGATACATATTCTCCAATAGTTGGGACTATCATGTTTAGGTCTTCGTATGTATCAAAACAGATTGACTCTGTCGGTCGACATTCTAATGAATCGAGAGATGTGTCCGCAATATATGGGATGTACAAGGTCTTTAGCTCATCCCATTCGTAGTATACTACCGCATTTGATAAGCCAACATGTGATTCAAAACACGTTTGATACATATTCTCCAATAGTTAGGACTATTGGAGATATTTAGATCTTCGTTTGTATCAAAACAGATTGACTCCGTGGTGGACTTTCTAATGAATCGAATGAAGACTCTGCAATATATTTGATGTACAAGCTCTTTAGCTCATCCCAATCGTAGTATACTACCGCATTTTATAAGGTACCATCTGATTCAAAACACATGTTTGATACATATTCTCCAATAGTTGGGACTATCCTGTTTAGGTCTTCGTGTGTATAAAAACAGATTGACTCTGTCGGTGGACATTCTAATGAATCGAGAGATGTGTCCGCAATATATGGGATGTACAAGGCCTTTAGCTCATCCCATTCGTAGTATACTACCGCATTTGATAAGCCAACATGTGATTCAAAACACGTTTGATACATATTCTCCAATAGTTGGGACTATTGGAGATATTTAGATCTTCGTTTGTATCAAAACAGATTGACTCTGTGGTGGACTTTCTAATGAATCGAATGAAGACTCCGCAATATATTTGATGTACAAGCTCTTTAGCTCATCCCAATCGTAGTATACTACCGCATTTTATGAGCTACCATCTGATTCAAAACACATGTTTCATACATATTCTCCAATAGTTGGGACTATCATGTTTAGGTCTTCGTATGTATCAAAACAGATTGACTCTGTCGGTCGACATTCTAATGAATCGAGAGATGTGTCCGCAATATATGGGATGTACAAGCTCTTTAGCTCATCCCGTTCGTAGTATACGACCGCATTTGATAAGCCACCATCTGATTCAAAAGACATGTTTGATACATATTCTCCAATAGTTGGGACTATCACGTTTAGGTCTTCGTATGTATCAAAACTGATTGACTCTGTCGGTCGACATTCTAATGAATCGAGAGATGTGTCCGCAATATATGGGATGTACAAGCTCTTTAGCTCATCCCATTCGTAGTATACGACCGCATTTGATAAGCCACCATCTGATTCAAAACACATGTTTGATACATATTCTGCAATAGTTGGGACAATGATGTTTAGGTCTTCGTTTGTATCAAAACAGATTGACTTTCTAATGAATCGAATGAAGTCTCTGCAATATATGGGACGTACAAGCTCTTTAGCTCATCCCATTCGTAGTATACTACCGCATTTGATAAGCCACCATCTGATTCAAAACACATGTTTGATACATATTCTCCTATAGATGGGACTATGATGTTTAGGTCTTCGTGTGTATCAAAACAGATTGACTCTGTCGGTGGACATTCTAATGAATCGAGAGATGTGTCCGCAATATATGGGATGTACAAGCTCTTTAGCTCATCCCATTCGTAGTATACGACCGCATTTGATAAGCCACCATCTGATTCAAAACACATGTTTGATACATATTCTCCAATAGTTGGGACAATGATGTTTAGGTGTTCGTGTGTATCAAGACAGATTGACTCTGTCGGTGGACATTCTAATGAATCGAGAGATGTGTCCGCAATATATGGGATGTACAAGCTCTTTAGCTCATCCCATTCGTAGTATACGACCGCATTTGATAAGCCACCATCTGATTCAAAACACATGTTTGATACATATTCTGCAATAGTTGGGACAATGATGTTTAGGTCTTCGTTTGTATCGAAACAGATTGACTCTGTCGGTGGACATTCTAATGAATCGAAAGAAGTGTCCGCAATATAAGGGACAATGATGTTTAGGTCTTCGTTTGTATCAAAACAGATTGACTTTCTAATGAATCGAAAGAAGTGTCCACAATATATGGGATGTACAAGCTCTTTAGCTCATCCCATTCGTAGTATACTACTGCATTTGATAAGCCACCATCTAATTCAAAACACGTTTGATTCAAATTCTCCAATAGTTGGGACTATTGGAGATGTTTAGATCTTCGTTTGTATCAAAACAGATTGACTCCATGGTGGACTTTCTAATGAATCATATGAAGTCTGCGCAATATATTTGATGTACAAGCTCTTTAGCTCATCCCATTTGTAGTATACTACCACATTTGATAAGCCACCATCTGATTCAAAACACATGTTTGATACATATTCTCCTATAGTTGGGACTATGATGTTTAGGTCTTTGTTTGTATCGAAACAGATTGACTCTGTCGGTGGACATTCTAATGAATCGAGAGATGTGTCCGCAATATATGGGATGTACAAGGTCTTTAGCTCATCCCATTCGTAGTATACTACCGCATTTGATAAGCCAACATGTGATTCAAAACACGTTTGATACATATTCTCCAATAGTTGGGACTATTGGAGATATTTAGATCTTCGTTTGTATCAAAACAGATTGACTCCGTGGTGGACTTTCTAATGAATCGAATGAAGACTCTGCAATATATTTGATGTACAAGCTCTTTAGCTCATCCCAATCGTAGTATACTACCGCATTTTATAAGGTACCATCTGATTCAAAACACATGTTTGATACATATTCTCCAATAGTTGGGACTATCCTGTTTAGGTCTTCGTGTGTATAAAAACAGATTGACTCTGTCGGTGGACATTCTAATGAATCGAGAGATGTGTCCGCAATATATGGGATGTACAAGGCCTTTAGCTCATCCCATTCGTAGTATACTACCGCATTTGATAAGCCAACATGTGATTCAAAACACGTTTGATACATATTCTCCAATAGTTGGGACTATTGGAGATATTTAGATCTTCGTTTGTATCAAAACAGATTGACTCTGTGGTGGACTTTCTAATGAATCGAATGAAGACTCCGCAATATATTTGATGTACAAGCTCTTTAGCTCATCCCAATCGTAGTATACTACCGCATTTTATGAGCTACCATCTGATTCAAAACACATGTTTCATACATATTCTCCAATAGTTGGGACTATCATGTTTAGGTCTTCGTATGTATCAAAACAGATTGACTCTGTCGGTCGACATTCTAATGAATCGAGAGATGTGTCCGCAATATATGGGATGTACAAGCTCTTTAGCTCATCCCGTTCGTAGTATACGACCGCATTTGATAAGCCACCATCTGATTCAAAAGACATGTTTGATACATATTCTCCAATAGTTGGGACTATCACGTTTAGGTCTTCGTATGTATCAAAACTGATTGACTCTGTCGGTCGACATTCTAATGAATCGAGAGATGTGTCCGCAATATATGGGATGTACAAGCTCTTTAGCTCATCCCATTCGTAGTATACGACCGCATTTGATAAGCCACCATCTGATTCAAAACACATGTTTGATACATATTCTGCAATAGTTGGGACAATGATGTTTAGGTCTTCGTTTGTATCAAAACAGATTGACTTTCTAATGAATCGAATGAAGTCTCTGCAATATATGGGACGTACAAGCTCTTTAGCTCATCCCATTCGTAGTATACTACCGCATTTGATAAGCCACCATCTGATTCAAAACACATGTTTGATACATATTCTCCTATAGATGGGACTATGATGTTTAGGTCTTCGTGTGTATCAAAACAGATTGACTCTGTCGGTGGACATTCTAATGAATCGAGAGATGTGTCCGCAATATATGGGATGTACAAGCTCTTTAGCTCATCCCATTCGTAGTATACGACCGCATTTGATAAGCCACCATCTGATTCAAAACACATGTTTGATACATATTCTCCAATAGTTGGGACAATGATGTTTAGGTGTTCGTGTGTATCAAGACAGATTGACTCTGTCGGTGGACATTCTAATGAATCGAGAGATGTGTCCGCAATATATGGGATGTACAAGCTCTTTAGCTCATCCCATTCGTAGTATACGACCGCATTTGATAAGCCACCATCTGATTCAAAACACATGTTTGATACATATTCTGCAATAGTTGGGACAATGATGTTTAGGTCTTCGTTTGTATCGAAACAGATTGACTCTGTCGGTGGACATTCTAATGAATCGAAAGAAGTGTCCGCAATATAAGGGACAATGATGTTTAGGTCTTCGTTTGTATCAAAACAGATTGACTTTCTAATGAATCGAAAGAAGTGTCCACAATATATGGGATGTACAAGCTCTTTAGCTCATCCCATTCGTAGTATACTACTGCATTTGATAAGCCACCATCTAATTCAAAACACGTTTGATTCAAATTCTCCAATAGTTGGGACTATTGGAGATGTTTAGATCTTCGTTTGTATCAAAACAGATTGACTCCATGGTGGACTTTCTAATGAATCATATGAAGTCTGCGCAATATATTTGATGTACAAGCTCTTTAGCTCATCCCATTTGTAGTATACTACCACATTTGATAAGCCACCATCTGATTCAAAACACATGTTTGATACATATTCTCCTATAGTTGGGACTATGATGTTTAGGTCTTTGTTTGTATCGAAACAGATTGACTCCGTGGTGGACTTTCTAATGAATCGAATGAAGACTCCGCAATATATTTGATGTACAAGCTCTTTAGCTCATCCCATTCGTAGTATACTACCGCATTCGATAAGCCACCATCTTATTCAAAACACATGTTTGATACATATTCTCCAATAGTTGGGAATATGATGTTTAGGTCTTCGTGTGTATAAAAACAGATTGACTCTGTCGGTGGACATTCTAATGAATCGAGAGATGTGTCCGCAATATATGGGATGTACAAGGTCTTTAGCTCATCCCATTCGTAGTATACTACCGCATTTGATAAGCCAACATGTGATTCAAAACACGTTTGATACATATTCTCCAATAGTTGGGACTATTGGAGATATTTAGATCTTCGTTTGTATCAAAACAGATTGACTCCGTGGTGGACTTTCTAATGAATCGAATGAAGACTCCGCAATATATTTGATGTACAAGCTCTTTAGCTCATCCCAATCGTAGTATACTACCGCATTTTATAAGCTACCATCTGATTCAAAACACATGTTTGATACATATTCTCCAATAGTTGGGACTATCATGTTTAGGTCTTCGTATGTATCAAAACAGATTGACTCTGTCGGTCGACATTCTAATGAATCGAGAGATGTGTCCGCAATATATGGGATGTACAAGGTCTTTAGCTCATCCCATTCGTAGTATACTACCGCATTTGATAAGCCAACATGTGATTCAAAACACGTTTGATACATATTCTCCAATAGTTAGGACTATTGGAGATATTTAGATCTTCGTTTGTATCAAAACAGATTGACTCCGTGGTGGACTTTCTAATGAATCGAATGAAGACTCCGCAATATATTTGATGTACAAGCTCTTTAGCTCATCCCAATCGTAGTATACTACCGCATTTTATGAGCTACCATCTGATTCAAAACACATGTTTCATACATATTCTCCAATAGTTGGGACTATCATGTTTAGGTCTTCGTATGTATCAAAACAGATTGACTCTGTCGGTCGACATTCTAATGAATCGAGAGATGTGTCCGCAATATATGGGATGTACAAGCTCTTTAGCTCATCCCGTTCGTAGTATACGACCGCATTTGATAAGCCACCATCTGATTCAAAAGACATGTTTGATACATATTCTCCAATAGTTGGGACTATCATGTTTAGGTCTTCGTGTGTATAAAAACAGATTGACTCTGTCGGTGGACATTCTAATGAATCGAGAGATGTGTCCGCAATATATGGGATGTACAAGGCCTTTAGCTCATCCCATTCGTAGTATACTACCGCATTTGATAAGCCAACATGTGATTCAAAACACGTTTGATACATATTCTCCAATAGTTGGGACTATTGGAGATATTTAGATCTTCGTTTGTATCAAAACAGATTGACTCCGTGGTGGACTTTCTAATGAATCGAATGAAGACTCTGCAATATATTTGATGTACAAGCTCTTTAGCTCATCCCAATCGTAGTATACTACCGCATTTTATAAGCTACCATCTGATTCAAAACACATGTTTGATACATATTCTCCAATAGTTGGGACTATCATGTTTAGGTCTTCGTGTGTATAAAAACAGATTGACTCTGTCGGTGGACATTCTAATGAATCGAGAGATGTGTCCGCAATATATGGGATGTACAAGGTCTTTAGCTCATCCCATTCGTAGTATACTACCGCATTTGATAAGCAAACATGTGATTCAAAACACGTTTGATACCTATTCTCCAATAGTTGGGACTATTGGAGATATTTAGATCTTCGTTTGTATCAAAACAGATTGACTCCGTGGTGGACTTTCTAATGAATCGAATGAAGACTCCGCAATATATTTGATGTACAAGCTCTTTAGCTCATCCCAATCGTAGTATACTACCGCATTTTATAAGCTACCATCTGATTCAAAACACATGTTTCATACATATTCTCCAATAGTTGGGACTATCATGTTTAGGTCTTCGTGTGTATAAAAACAGATTGACTCTGTCGGTGGACATTCTAATGAATCGAGAGATGTGTCCGCAATATATGGGATGTACAAGGTCTTTAGCTCATCCCATTCGTAATATACTACCGCATTTGATAAGCCACCATCTGATTCAAAACACGTTTGATACATATTCTGCAATAGTTGGGACAATGATGTTTAGGTCTTCGTTTGTATCGAAACAGATTGACTCTGTCGGTGGACATTCTAATGAATCGAAAGAATTGTCCGCAATATAAGGGACAATGATGTTTAGGTCTTCGTTTGTAACAAAACAGATTGACTTTCTAATGAATCGAATAAAGTCTCTGCAATATATGGGACGTACAAGCTCTTTAGCTCATCCCATTCGTAGTATACTACTGCATTTGATAAGCCACCATCTGATTCAAAACACATGTTTGATACATATTCTCCAATAGTTGGGACTATTATGTTTAGGTCTTTGTTTGTATCGAAACAGATCGACTCTGTCGGTGGACTTTCTAATGAGTCGAGTGAAGTGTCCGCAATATATGGGATGTACAAGCTGTTTAGCTCATCCCATTCGTTGTATACTACCGCATTTGATAAGCCACCATCTGATTCAAAACGCATGTTTGATACATATTCTCCAATAGTTGGGACTATTATGTTTAGGTCTTTGTTTGTATCGAAACAGATCGACTCTGTCGGTGGACTTTCTAATGAGTCGAGTGAAGTCTCCGCAATATATGGGATGTACAAGCTCTTTAGCTCATCCCATTCGTAGTATACGACCGCATTTGATAAGCCACCATCTGATTCAAAACACATGTTTGATACATATTCTCCTATAGTTGGGACTATGATGTTTAGGTCTTTGTTTGTATCGAAACAGATCGACTCTGTCGGTGGACTTTCTAATGAATTGAATGAGGTCTCCGCAATATATGGGATGTACAAGCTCTTTAGCTCATCCCATTCGTAGTATACTACCACATTTGATAAGCCACCATCTGATTCAAAACACATGTTTGATACATATTCTCCAATAGTTGTGACTATGATGTTTAGGTCTTCGTGTGTATCAAAACAGATTGACTCTGTCGGTGGACATTCTAATGAATCGAGAGATGTGTCCGCAATATATGGGATGTACAAGCTCTTTAGCTCATCCCATTCGTAGTATACGACCGCATTTGATAAGCCACCATCTGATTCAAAAGACATGTTTGATACATATTCTCCAATAGTTGGGACTATCATGTTTAGGTCTTCGTATGTATCAAAACAGATTGACTCTGTCGGTCGACATTCTAATGAATCGAAAGACGTGTCCGCAATATAAGGGACAATGATGTTTAGGTCTTCGTTTGTATCAAAACAGATTGGCTTTCTAATGAATCGAAAGAAGTGTCCACAATATATGGGATGTACAAGCTCTTTAGCTCATCCCAATCGTAGTATACTACCGCATTTTATAAGCTACCATCTGATTCAAAACACATGTTTGATACATATTCTCCAATAGTTGGGACTATGATGTTTAGGTCTTCGTATGTATCAAAACAGATTGACTCTGTCGGTGGACATTCTAATGAATCGAGAGATGTGTCCGCAATATATGGGATGTACAAGCTCTTTAGCTCATCCCATTCGTAGTATACGACCGCATTTGATAAGCCACCATCTGATTCAAAACACATGTTTGATACATATTCTCCAATAGTTGTGACTATGATGTTTAGGTCTTCGTGTGTATCAAAACAGATTGACTCTGTCGGTGGACATTCTAATGATTCGAGAGAAGTGTCCGCAATATATGGGATGTACAAGCTCTTTAGCTCATCCCATTCGTAGTATACTACCGCATTGGATAAGCCACCATCTGATTCAAAACACGTTTGATAGGACTATTGGAGATATTGGAGATGTTTAGATCTTCGTTTGTATCAAACAGATTGACAACAGTTTGTATCAAACAAACAGTTTGTATCAAACAGATTTCGATGTATCAAAACAGATTGACTCCGTGGTGGACTTTCTAATGAAACGAAAGAAGTGTCCGATATATATGGGATGTACAAGCTCTTTAGCTCATCCCATTCGTAGTATACTACCGCATTCGATAAGCCACCATCTGATTCAAAACTCATGTTTGATACATATTCTCCTATAGTTGGGACTATGATGTTTAGGTCTTTGTTTGTATCGAAACAGATTGACTCCGTGGTGGACTTTCTAATGAATTTAATGAAGACTCCGCAATATATTTGATGTACAAGCTCTTTAGCTCATCCCATTCGTAGTATACTACCGCATTCGATAAGCCACCATCTGATTCAAAACACATGTTTGATACATATTCTCCAATAGTTGGGAATATGATGTTTAGGTCTTCGTGTGTATAAAAACAGATTCACTCTGTCGGTGGACATTCTAATGAATCGAGAGATGTGTCCGCAATATATGGGATGTACAAGGTCTTTAGCTCATCCCATTCGTAGTATACTACCGCATTTGATAAGCCAACATGTGATTCAAAACACGTTTGATACATATTCTCCAATAGTTGGGACTATTGGAGATATTTAGATCTTCGTTTGTATCAAAACAGATTGACTCCGTGGTGGACTTTCTAATGAATCGAATGAAGACTCCGCAATATATTTGATGTACAAGCTCTTTAGCTCATCCCAATCGTAGTATACTACCGCATTTTATAAGCTACCATCTGATTCAAAACACATGTTTCATACATATTCTCCAATAGTTGGGACTATCATGTTTAGGTCTTCGTATGTATCAAAACAGATTGACTCTGTCGGTCGACATTCTAATGAATCGAGAGATGTGTCCGCAATATATGGGATGTACAAGCTCTTTAGCTCATCCCGTTCGTAGTATATGACCGCATTTGATAAGCCACCATCTGATTCAAAAGACATGTTTGATACATATTCTCCAATAGTTGGGACTATCATGTTTAGGTCTTCGTATGTATCAAAACTGATTGACTCTGTCGGTCGACATTCTAATGAATCGAGAGATGTGTCCGCAATATATGGGATGTACAAGCTCTTTAGCTCATCCCATTCGTAGTATACGACCGCATTTGATAAGCCACCATCTGATTCAAAACACATGTTTGATACATATTCTCCAATAGTTGGGACAATGATGTTTAGGTGTTCGTGTGTATCAAGACAGATTGACTCTGTCGGTGGACATTCTAATGAATCGAGAGATGTGTCCGCAATATATGGGATGTACAAGCTCTTTAGCTCATCCCATTCGTTGTATACTACCGCATTTGATAAGCCACCATCTGATTCAAAACGCATGTTTGATACATATTCTCCAATAGTTGGGACTATTATGTTTAGGTCTTTGTTTGTATCGAAACAGATCGACTCTGTCGGTGGACTTTCTAATGAGTCGAGTGAAGTGTCCGCAATATATGGGATGTACAAGCTGTTTAGCTCATCCCATTCGTTGTATACTACCGCATTTGATAAGCCACCATCTGATTCAAAACGCATGTTTGATACATATTCTCCAATAGTTGGGACTATTATGTTTAGGTCTTTGTTTGTATCGAAACAGATCGACTCTGTCGGTGGACTTTCTAATGAGTCGAGTGAAGTCTCCGCAATATATGGGATGTACAAGCTCTTTAGCTCATCCCATTCGTAGTATACGACCGCATTTGATAAGCCACCATCTGATTCAAAACACATGTTTGATACATATTCTCCTATAGTTGGGACTATGATGTTTAGGTCTTTGTTTGTATCGAAACAGATCGACTCTGTCGGTGGACTTTCTAATGAATTGAATGAGGTCTCCGCAATATATGGGATGTACAAGCTCTTTAGCTCATCCCATTCGTAGTATACTACCACATTTGATAAGCCACCATCTGATTCAAAACACATGTTTGATACATATTCTCCAATAGTTGTGACTATGATGTTTAGGTCTTCGTGTGTATCAAAACAGATTGACTCTGTCGGTGGACATTCTAATGAATCGAGAGATGTGTCCGCAATATATGGGATGTACAAGCTCTTTAGCTCATCCCATTCGTAGTATACGACCGCATTTGATAAGCCACCATCTGATTCAAAAGACATGTTTGATACATATTCTCCAATAGTTGTGACTATCATGTTTAGGTCTTCGTATGTATCAAAACAGATTGACTCTGTCGGTCGACATTCTAATGAATCGAAAGAAGTGTCCGCAATATAAGGGACAATGATGTTTAGGTCTTCGTTTGTATCAAAACAGATTGGCTTTCTAATGAATCGAAAGAAGTGTCCACAATATATGGGATGTACAAGCTCTTTAGCTCATCCCAATCGTAGTATACTACCGCATTTTATAAGGTACCATCTGATTCAAAACACATGTTTGATACATATTCTCCAATAGTTGGGACTATCATGTTTAGGTCTTCGTGTGTATAAAAACAGATTGACTCTGTCGGTGGACATTCTAATGAATCGAGAGATGTGTCCGCAATATATGGGATGTACAAGGCCTTTAGCTCATCCCATTCGTAGTATACTACCGCATTTGATAAGCCAACATGTGATTCAAAACACGTTTGATACATATTCTCCAATAGTTGGGACTATTGGAGATATTTAGATCTTCGTTTGTATCAAAACAGATTGACTCTGTGGTGGACTTTCTAATGAATCGAATGAAGACTCCGCAATATATTTGATGTACAAGCTCTTTAGCTCATCCCAATCGTAGTATACTACCGCATTTTATGAGCTACCATCTGATTCAAAACACATGTTTCATACATATTCTCCAATAGTTGGGACTATCATGTTTAGGTCTTCGTATGTATCAAAACAGATTGACTCTGTCGGTCGACATTCTAATGAATCGAGAGATGTGTCCGCAATATATGGGATGTACAAGCTCTTTAGCTCATCCCGTTCGTAGTATACGACCGCATTTGATAAGCCACCATCTGATTCAAAAGACATGTTTGATACATATTCTCCAATAGTTGGGACTATCATGTTTAGGTCTTCGTGTGTATAAAAACAGATTGACTCTGTCGGTGGACATTCTAATGAATCGAGAGATGTGTCCGCAATATATGGGATGTACAAGGCCTTTAGCTCATCCCATTCGTAGTATACTACCGCATTTGATAAGCCAACATGTGATTCAAAACACGTTTGATACATATTCTCCAATAGTTGGGACTATTGGAGATATTTAGATCTTCGTTTGTATGAAAACAGATTGACTCCGTGGTGGACTTTCTAATGAATCGAATGAAGACTCTGCAATATATTTGATGTACAAGCTCTTTAGCTCATCCCAATCGTAGTATACTACCGCATTTTATAAGCTACCATCTGATTCAAAACACATGTTTGATACATATTCTCCAATAGTTGGGACTATCATGTTTAGGTCTTCGTGTGTATAAAAACAGATTGACTCTGTCGGTGGACATTCTAATGAATCGAGAGATGTGTCCGCAATATATGGGATGTACAAGGTCTTTAGCTCACCCCATTCGTAGTATACTACCGCATTTGATAAGCAAACATGTGATTCAAAACACGTTTGATACATATTCTCCAATAGTTGGGACTATTGGAGATATTTAGATCTTCGTTTGTATCAAAACAGATTGACTCCGTGGTGGACTTTCTAATGAATCGAATGAAGACTCCGCAATATATTTGATGTACAAGCTCTTTAGCTCATCCCAATCGTAGTATACTACCGCATTTTATAAGCTACCATCTGATTCAAAACACATGTTTCATACATATTCTCCAATAGTTGGGACTATCATGTTTAGGTCTTCGTATGTATCAAAACAGATTGACTCTGTCGGTCGACATTCTAATGAATCGAGAGATGTGTCCTCAACATATGGGATGTACAAGCTCTTTAGCTCATCCCGTTCGTAGTATACGACCGCATTTGATAAGCCACCATCTGATTCAAAACACATGTTTCATACATATTCTCCAATAGTTGGGACTATGATGTTTAGGTCTTCGTATGTATCAAAACAGATTGACTCTGTCGGTGGACATTCTAATGAATCGAGAGATGTGTCCGCAATATATGGGATGTACAAGCTCTTTAGCTCATCCCATTCGTAGTATACGACCGCATTTGATAAGCCACCATCTGATTCAAAACACATGTTTGATACATATTCTCCAATAGTTGTGACTATGATGTTTAGGTCTTCGTGTGTATCAAAACAGATTGACTCTGTCGGTGGACATTCTAATGATTCGAGAGAAGTGTCCGCAATATATGGGATGTACAAGCTCTTTAGCTCATCCCATTCGTAGTATACTACCGCATTTGATAAGCCACCATCTGATTCAAAACACGTTTGATAGGACTATTGGAGATATTGGAGATGTTTAGATCTTCGTTTGTATCAAAACAGATTGACTCCGTGGTGGACTTTCTAATGAAACGAAAGAAGTGTCCGATATATATGGGATGTACAAGCTCTTTAGCTCATCCCATTCGTAGTATACTACCGCATTCGATAAGCCACCATCTGATTCAAAACACATGTTTGATACATATTCTCCAATAGTTGGGAATATGATGTTTAGGTCTTCGTGTGTATAAAAACAGATTGACTCTGTCGGTGGACATTCTAATGAATCGAGAGATGTGTCCGCAATATATGGGATGTACAAGGTCTTTAGCTCATCCCATTCGTAGTATACTACCGCATTTGATAAGCCAACATGTGATTCAAAACACGTTTGATACATATTCTCCAATAGTTGGGACTATTGGAGATATTTAGATCTTCGTTTGTATCAAAACAGATTGACTCCGTGGTGGACTTTCTAATGAATCGAATGAAGACTCCGCAATATATTTGATGTACAAGCTCTTTAGCTCATCCCAATCGTAGTATACTACCGCATTTGATAAGCCACCATCTGATTCAAAACACATGTTTGATACATATTCTCCTATAGTTGGGACTATGATGTTTAGGTCTTCGTGTGTATCAAAACAGATTGACTCTGTCGGTGGACATTCTAATGAATCGAGAGATGTGTCCGCAATATATGGGATGTACAAGCTCTTTAGCTCATCCCATTCGTAGTATACGACCGCATTTGATAAGCCACCATCTGATTCAAAAGACATGTTTGATACATATTCTCCAATAGTTGGGACTATCATGTTTAGGTCTTCGTATGTATCAAAACAGATTGACTCTGTCGGTCGACATTCTAATGAATCGAAAGAAGTGTCCGCAATATAAGGGACAATGATGTTTAGGTCTTCGTTTGTATCAAAACAGATTGGCTTTCTAATGAATCGAAAGAAGTGTCCACAATATATGGGATGTACAAGCTCTTTAGCTCATCCCAATCGTAGTATACTACCGCATTTTATAAGCTACCATCTGATTCAAAACACATGTTTGATACATATTCTCCAATAGTTGGGACTATGATGTTTAGGTCTTCGTATGTATCAAAACAGATTGACTCTGTCGGTGGAAATTCTAATGAATCGAGAGATGTGTCCGCAATATATGGGATGTACAAGCTCTTTAGCTCATCCCATTCGTAGTATACGACCGCATTTGATAAGCCACCATCTGATTCAAAACACATGTTTGATACATATTCTCCAATAGTTGTGACTATGATGTTTAGGTCTTCGTGTGTATCAAAACAGATTGACTCTGTCGGTGGACATTCTAATGATTCGAGAGAAGTGTCCGCAATATATGGGATGTACAAGCTCTTTAGCTCATCCCATTCGTAGTATACTACCGCATTTGATAAGCCACCATCTGATTCAAAACACGTTTGATAGGACTATTGGAGATATTGGAGATGTTTAGATCTTCGTTTGTATCAAAACAGATTGACTCCGTGGTGGACTTTCTAATGAAACGAAAGAAGTGTCCGATATATATGGGATGTACAAGCTCTTTAGCTCATCCCATTCGTAGTATACTACCGCATTCGATAAGCCACCATCTGATTCAAAACTCATGTTTGATACATATTCTCCTATAGTTGGGACTATGATGTTTAGGTCTTTGTTTGTATCGAAACAGATTGACTCCGTGGTGGACTTTCTAATGAATTTAATGAAGACTCCGCAATATATTTGATGTACAAGCTCTTTAGCTCATCCCATTTGTAGTATACTACCGCATTCGATAAGCCACCATCTGATTCAAAACACATGTTTGATACATATTCTCCAATAGTTGGGAATATGATGTTTAGGTCTTCGTGTGTATAAAAACAGATTCACTCTGTCGGTGGACATTCTAATGAATCGAGAGATGTGTCCGCAATATATGGGATGTACAAGGTCTTTAGCTCATCCCATTCGTAGTATACTACCGCATTTGATAAGCCAACATGTGATTCAAAACACGTTTGATACATATTCTCCAATAGTTGGGACTATTGGAGATATTTAGATCTTCGTTTGTATCAAAACAGATTGACTCCGTGGTGGACTTTCTAATGAATCGAATGAAGACTCCGCAATATATTTGATGTACAAGCTCTTTAGCTCATCCCAATCGTAGTATACTACCGCATTTTATAAGCTACCATCTGATTCAAAACACATGTTTGATACATATTCTCCAATAGTTGGGACTATCATGTTTAGGTCTTCGTATGTATCAAAACAGATTGACTCTGTCGGTCGACATTCTAATGAATCGAGAGATGTGTCCGCAATATATGGGATGTACAAGGTCTTTAGCTCATCCCATTCGTAGTATAGTACCGCATTTGATAAGCCAACATGTGATTCAAAACACGTTTGATACATATTCTCCAATAGTTGGGACTATTGGAGATATTTAGATCTTCGTTTGTATCAAAACAGATTGACTCCGTGGTGGACTTTCTAATGAATCGAATGAAGACTCCGCAATATATTTGATGTACAAGCTCTTTAGCTCATCCCAATCGTAGTATACTACCGCATTTTATAAGCTACCATCTGATTCAAAACACATGTTTCATACATATTCTCCAATAGTTGGGACTATCATGTTTAGGTCTTCGTATGTATCAAAACAGATTGACTCTGTCGGTCGACATTCTAATGAATCGAGAGATGTGTCCGCAATATATGGGATGTACAAGCTCTTTAGCTCATCCCGTTCGTAGTATACGACCGCATTTGATAAGCCACCATCTGATTCAAAAGACATGTTTGATACATATTCTCCAATAGTTGGGACTATCATGTTTAGGTCTTCGTATGTATCAAAACTGATTGACTCTGTCGGTCGACATTCTAATGAATCGAGAGATGTGTCCGCAATATATGGGATGTACAAGCTCTTTAGCTCATCCCATTCGTAGTATACGACCGCATTTGATAAGCCACCATCTGATTCAAAACACATGTTTGATACATATTCTCCAATAGTTAGGACAATGATGTTTAGGTGTTCGTGTGTATCAAGACAGATTGACTCTGTCGGTGGACATTCTAATGAATCGAGAGATGTGTCCGCAATATATGGGATGTACAAGCTCTTTAGCTCATCCCATTCGTTGTATACTACCGCATTTGATAAGCCACCATCTGATTCAAAACGCATGTTTGATACATATTCTCCAATAGTTGGGACTATTATGTTTAGGTCTTTGTTTGTATCGAAACAGATCGACTCTGTCGGTGGACTTTCTAATGAGTCGAGTGAAGTGTCCGCAATATATGGGATGTACAAGCTGTTTAGCTCATCCCATTCGTTGTATACTACCGCATTTGATAAGCCACCATCTGATTCAAAACGCATGTTTGATACATATTCTCCAATAGTTGGGACTATTATGTTTAGGTCTTTGTTTGTATCGAAACAGATCGACTCTGTCGGTGGACTTTCTAATGAGTCGAGTGAAGTCTCCGCAATATATGGGATGTACAAGCTCTTTAGCTCATCCCATTCGTAGTATACGACCGCATTTGATAAGCCACCATCTGATTCAAAACACATGTTTGATACATATTCTCCTATAGTTGGGACTATGATGTTTAGGTCTTTGTTTGTATCGAAACAGATCGACTCTGTCGGTGGACTTTCTAATGAATTGAATGTGGTCTCCGCAATATATGGGATGTACAAGCTCTTTAGCTCATCCCATTCGTAGTATACTACCACATTTGATAAGCCACCATCTGATTCAAAACACATGTTTGATACATATTCTCCAATAGTTGTGACTATGATGTTTAGGTCTTCGTGTGTATCAAAACAGATTGACTCTGTCGGTGGACATTCTAATGAATCGAGAGATGTGTCCGCAATATATGGGATGTACAAGCTCTTTAGCTCATCCCATTCGTAGTATACGACCGCATTTGATAAGCCACCATCTGATTCAAAAGACATGTTTGATACATATTCTCCAATAGTTGTGACTATCATGTTTAGGTCTTCGTATGTATCAAAACAGATTGACTCTGTCGGTCGACATTCTAATGAATCGAAAGAAGTGTCCGCAATATAAGGGACAATGATGTTTAGGTCTTCGTTTGTATCAAAACAGATTGGCTTTCTAATGAATCGAAAGAAGTGTCCACAATATATGGGATGTACAAGCTCTTTAGCTCATCCCAATCGTAGTATACTACCGCATTTTATAAGCTACCATCTGATTCAAAACACATGTTTCATACATATTCTCCAATAGTTGGGACTATGATGTTTAGGTCTTCGTATGTATCAAAACAGATTGACTCTGTCGGTGGACATTCTAATGAATCGAGAGATGTGTCCGCAATATATGGGATGTACAAGCTCTTTAGCTCATCCCATTCGTAGTATACGACCGCATTTGATAAGCCACCATCTGATTCAAAACACATGTTTGATACATATTCTCCAATAGTTGTGACTATGATGTTTAGGTCTTCGTCTGTATCAAAACAGATTGACTCTGTCGGTGGACATTCTAATGATTCGAGAGAAGTGTCCGCAATATATGGGATGTACAAGCTCTTTAGCTCATCCCATTCGTAGTATACTACCGCATTTGATAAGCCACCATCTGATTCAAAACACGTTTGATAGGACTATTGGAGATATTGGAGATGTTTAGATCTTCGTTTGTATCAAAACAGATTGACTCCGTGGTGGACTTTCTAATGAAACGAAAGAAGTGTCCGATATATATGGGATGTACAAGCTCTTTAGCTCATCCCATTCGTAGTATACTACCGCATTCGATAAGCCACCATCTGATTCAAAACACATGTTTGATACATATTCTCCAATAGTTGGGAATATGATGTTTAGGTCTTCGTGTGTATAAAAACAGATTGACTCTGTCGGTGGACATTCTAATGAATCGAGAGATGTGTCCGCAATATATGGGATGTACAAGGTCTTTAGCTCATCCCATTCGTAGTATACTACCGCATTTGATAAGCCAACATGTGATTCAAAACACGTTTGATACATATTCTCCAATAGTTGGGACTATTGGAGATATTTAGATCTTCGTTTGTATCAAAACAGATTGACTCCGTGGTGGACTTTCTAATGAATCGAATGAAGACTCCGCAATATATTTGATGTACAAGCTCTTTAGCTCATCCCAATCGTAGTATACTACCGCATTTTATAAGCTACCATCTGATTCAAAACACATGTTTGATACATATTCTCCAATAGTTGGGACTATCATGTTTAGGTCTTCGTATGTATCAAAACAGATTGACTCTGTCGGTCGACATTCTAATGAATCGAGAGATGTGTCCGCAATATATGGGATGTACAAGGTCTTTAGCTCATCCCATTCGTAGTATACTACCGCATTTGATAAGCCAACATGTGATTCAAAACACGTTTGATACATATTCTCCAATAGTTAGGACTATTGGAGATATTTAGATCTTCGTTTGTATCAAAACAGATTGACTCCGTGGTGGACTTTCTAATGAATCGAATGAAGACTCTGCAATATATTTGATGTACAAGCTCTTTAGCTCATCCCAATCGTAGTATACTACCGCATTTTATAAGGTACCATCTGATTCAAAACACATGTTTGATACATATTCTCCAATAGTTGGGACTATCCTGTTTAGGTCTTCGTGTGTATAAAAACAGATTGACTCTGTCGGTGGACATTCTAATGAATCGAGAGATGTGTCCGCAATATATGGGATGTACAAGGCCTTTAGCTCATCCCATTCGTAGTATACTACCGCATTTGATAAGCCAACATGTGATTCAAAACACGTTTGATACATATTCTCCAATAGTTGGGACTATTGGAGATATTTAGATCTTCGTTTGTATCAAAACAGATTGACTCTGTGGTGGACTTTCTAATGAATCGAATGAAGACTCCGCAATATATTTGATGTACAAGCTCTTTAGCTCATCCCAATCGTAGTATACTACCGCATTTTATGAGCTACCATCTGATTCAAAACACATGTTTCATACATATTCTCCAATAGTTGGGACTATCATGTTTAGGTCTTCGTATGTATCAAAACAGATTGACTCTGTCGGTCGACATTCTAATGAATCGAGAGATGTGTCCGCAATATATGGGATGTACAAGCTCTTTAGCTCATCCCGTTCGTAGTATACGACCGCATTTGATAAGCCACCATCTGATTCAAAAGACATGTTTGATACATATTCTCCAATAGTTGGGACTATCACGTTTAGGTCTTCGTATGTATCAAAACTGATTGACTCTGTCGGTCGACATTCTAATGAATCGAGAGATGTGTCCGCAATATATGGGATGTAGAAGCTCTTTAGCTCATCCCATTCGTAGTATACGACCGCATTTGATAAGCCACCATCTGATTCAAAACACATGTTTGATACATATTCTGCAATAGTTGGGACAATGATGTTTAGGTCTTCGTTTGTATCAAAACAGATTGACTTTCTAATGAATCGAATGAAGTGTCCACAATATATGGGATGTACAAGCTCTTTAGCTCATCCCATTCGTAGTATACTACTGCATTTGATAAGCCACCATCTAATTCAAAACACGTTTGATTCAAATTCTCCAATAGTTGGGACTATTGGAGATGTTTAGATCTTCGTTTGTATCAAAACAGATTGACCTCATGGTGGACTTTCTAATGAATCATATGAAGTCTGCGCAATATATTTGATGTACAAGCTCTTTAGCTCATCCCATTTGTAGTATACTACCACATTTGATAAGCCACCATCTGATTCAAAACACATGTTTGATACATATTCTCCTATAGTTGGGACTATGATGTTTAGGTCTTTGTTTGTATCGAAACAGATTGACTCCGTGGTGGACTTTCTAATGAATCGAATGAAGACTCCGCAATATATTTGATGTACAAGCTCTTTAGCTCATCCCAATCGTAGTATACTACCGCATTTTATAAGCTACCATCTGATTCAAAACACATGTTTCATACATATTCTCCAATAGTTGGGACTATCATGTTTAGGTCTTCGTATGTATCAAAACAGATTGACTCTGTCGGTCGACATTCTAATGAATCGAGAGATGTGTCCTCAACATATGGGATGTACAAGCTCTTTAGCTCATCCCGTTCGTAGTATACGACCGCATTTGATAAGCCACCATCTGATTCAAAACACATGTTTCATACATATTCTCCAATAGTTGGGACTATGATGTTTAGGTCTTCGTATGTATCAAAACAGATTGACTCTGTCGGTGGACATTCTAATGAATCGAGAGATGTGTCCGCAATATATGGGATGTACAAGCTCTTTAGCTCATCCCATTCGTAGTATACGACCGCATTTGATAAGCCACCATCTGATTCAAAACACATGTTTGATACATATTCTCCAATAGTTGTGACTATGATGTTTAGGTCTTCGTGTGTATCAAAACAGATTGACTCTGTCGGTGGACATTCTAATGATTCGAGAGAAGTGTCCGCAATATATGGGATGTACAAGCTCTTTAGCTCATCCCATTCGTAGTATACTACCGCATTTGATAAGCCACCATCTGATTCAAAACGCGTTTGATAGGACTATTGGAGATATTGGAGATGTTTAGATCTTCGTTTGTATCAAAACAGATTGACTCCGTGGTGGACTTTCTAATGAAACGAAAGAAGTGTCCGATATATATGGGATGTACAAGCTCTTTAGCTCATCCCATTCGTAGTATACTACCGCATTCGATAAGCCACCATCTGATTCAAAACACATGTTTGATACATATTCTCCAATAGTTGGGAATATGATGTTTAGGTCTTCGTGTGTATAAAAACAGATTGACTCTGTCGGTGGACATTCTAATGAATCGAGAGATGTGTCCGCAATATATGGGATGTACAAGGTCTTTAGCTCATCCCATTCGTAGTATACTACCGCATTTGATAAGCCAACATGTGATTCAAAACACGTTTGATACATATTCTCCAATAGTTGGGACTATTGGAGATATTTAGATCTTCGTTTGTATCAAAACAGATTGACTCCGTGGTGGACTTTCTAATGAATCGAATGAAGACTCCGCAATATATTTGATGTACAAGCTCTTTAGCTCATCCCAATCGTAGTATACTACCGCATTTTATAAGCTACCATCTGATTCAAAACACATGTTTGATACATATTCTCCAATAGTTGGGACTATCATGTTTAGGTCTTCGTATGTATCAAAACAGATTGACTCTGTCGGTCGACATTCTAATGAATCGAGAGATGTGTCCGCAATATATGGGATGTACAAGGTCTTTAGCTCATCCCATTCGTAGTATACTACCGCATTTGATAAGCCAACATGTGATTCAAAACACGTTTGATACATATTCTCCAATAGTTAGGACTATTGGAGATATTTAGATCTTCGTTTGTATCAAAACAGATTGACTCCGTGGTGGACTTTCTAATGAATCGAATGAAGACTCTGCAATATATTTGATGTACAAGCTCTTTAGCTCATCCCAATCGTAGTATACTACCGCATTTTATAAGGTACCATCTGATTCAAAACACATGTTTGATACATATTCTCCAATAGTTGGGACTATCCTGTTTAGGTCTTCGTGTGTATAAAAACAGATTGACTCTGTCGGTGGACATTCTAATGAATCGAGAGATGTGTCCGCAATATATGGGATGTACAAGGCCTTTAGCTCATCCCATTCGTAGTATACTACCGCATTTGATAAGCCAACATGTGATTCAAAACACGTTTGATACATATTCTCCAATAGTTGGGACTATTGGAGATATTTAGATCTTCGTTTGTATCAAAACAGATTGACTCTGTGGTGGACTTTCTAATGAATCGAATGAAGACTCCGCAATATATTTGATGTACAAGCTCTTTAGCTCATCCCAATCGTAGTATACTACCGCATTTTATGAGCTACCATCTGATTCAAAACACATGTTTCATACATATTCTCCAATAGTTGGGACTATCATGTTTAGGTCTTCGTATGTATCAAAACAGATTGACTCTGTCGGTCGACATTCTAATGAATCGAGAGATGTGTCCGCAATATATGGGATGTACAAGCTCTTTAGCTCATCCCGTTCGTAGTATACGACCGCATTTGATAAGCCACCATCTGATTCAAAAGACATGTTTGATACATATTCTCCAATAGTTGGGACTATCACGTTTAGGTCTTCGTATGTATCAAAACTGATTGACTCTGTCGGTCGACATTCTAATGAATCGAGAGATGTGTCCGCAATATATGGGATGTACAAGCTCTTTAGCTCATCCCATTCGTAGTATACGACCGCATTTGATAAGCCACCATCTGATTCAAAACACATGTTTGATACATATTCTGCAATAGTTGGGACAATGATGTTTAGGTCTTCGTTTGTATCAAAACAGATTGACTTTCTAATGAATCGAATGAAGTGTCCACAATATATGGGATGTACAAGCTCTTTAGCTCATCCCATTCGTAGTATACTACTGCATTTGATAAGCCACCATCTAATTCAAAACACGTTTGATTCAAATTCTCCAATAGTTGGGACTATTGGAGATGTTTAGATCTTCGTTTGTATCAAAACAGATTGACTCCATGGTGGACTTTCTAATGAATCATATGAAGTCTGCGCAATATATTTGATGTACAAGCTCTTTAGCTCATCCCATTTGTAGTATACTACCACATTTGATAAGCCACCATCTGATTCAAAACACATGTTTGATACATATTCTCCTATAGTTGGGACTATGATGTTTAGGTCTTTGTTTGTATCGAAACAGATTGACTCCGTGGTGGACTTTCTAATGAATCGAATGAAGACTCCGCAATATATTTGATGTACAAGCTCTTTAGCTCATCCCAATCGTAGTATACTACCGCATTTTATAAGCTACCATCTGATTCAAAACACATGTTTGATACATATTTACATATTCTCCAATAGTTGGGACTATCATGTTTAGGTCTTCGTGTGTATAAAAACAGATTGACTCCGTGGTGGACTTTCTAATGAAACGAAAGAAGTGTCCGATATATATGGGATGTACAAGCTCTTTAGCTCATCCCATTCGTAGTATACTACCGCATTCGATAAGCCACCATCTGATTCAAAACACATGTTTGATACATATTCTCCAATAGTTGGGAATATGATGTTTAGGTCTTCGTGTGTATAAAAACAGATTGACTCTGTCGGTGGACATTCTAATGAATCGAGAGATGTGTCCGCAATATATGGGATGTACAAGGTCTTTAGCTCATCCCATTCGTAGTATACTACCGCATTTGATAAGCCAACATGTGATTCAAAACACGTTTGATACATATTCTCCAATAGTTGGGACTATTGGAGATATTTAGATCTTCGTTTGTATCAAAACAGATTGACTCCGTGGTGGACTTTCTAATGAATCGAATGAAGACTCCGCAATATATTTGATGTACAAGCTCTTTAGCTCATCCCAATCGTAGTATACTACCGCATTTTATAAGCTACCATCTGATTCAAAACACATGTTTGATACATATTCTCCAATAGTTGGGACTATCATGTTTAGGTCTTCGTATGTATCAAAACAGATTGACTCTGTCGGTCGACATTCTAATGAATCGAGAGATGTGTCCGCAATATATGGGATGTACAAGGTCTTTAGCTCATCCCATTCGTAGTATACTACCGCATTTGATAAGCCAACATGTGATTCAAAACACGTTTGATACATATTCTCCAATAGTTAGGACTATTGGAGATATTTAGATCTTCGTTTGTATCAAAACAGATTGACTCCGTGGTGGACTTTCTAATGAATCGAATGAAGACTCTGCAATATATTTGATGTACAAGCTCTTTAGCTCATCCCAATCGTAGTATACTACCGCATTTTATAAGGTACCATCTGATTCAAAACACATGTTTGATACATATTCTCCAATAGTTGGGACTATCCTGTTTAGGTCTTCGTGTGTATAAAAACAGATTGACTCTGTCGGTGGACATTCTAATGAATCGAGAGATGTGTCCGCAATATATGGGATGTACAAGGCCTTTAGCTCATCCCATTCGTAGTATACTACCGCATTTGATAAGCCAACATGTGATTCAAAACACGTTTGATACATATTCTCCAATAGTTGGGACTATTGGAGATATTTAGATCTTCGTTTGTATCAAAACAGATTGACTCTGTGGTGGACTTTCTAATGAATCGAATGAAGACTCCGCAATATATTTGATGTACAAGCTCTTTAGCTCATCCCAATCGTAGTATACTACCGCATTTTATGAGCTACCATCTGATTCAAAACACATGTTTCATACATATTCTCCAATAGTTGGGACTATCATGTTTAGGTCTTCGTATGTATCAAAACAGATTGACTCTGTCGGTCGACATTCTAATGAATCGAGAGATGTGTCCGCAATATATGGGATGTACAAGCTCTTTAGCTCATCCCGTTCGTAGTATACGACCGCATTTGATAAGCCACCATCTGATTCAAAAGACATGTTTGATACATATTCTCCAATAGTTGGGACTATCACGTTTAGGTCTTCGTATGTATCAAAACTGATTGACTCTGTCGGTCGACATTCTAATGAATCGAGAGATGTGTCCGCAATATATGGGATGTACAAGCTCTTTAGCTCATCCCATTCGTAGTATACGACCGCATTTGATAAGCCACCATCTGATTCAAAACACATGTTTGATACATATTCTGCAATAGTTGGGACAATGATGTTTAGGTCTTCGTTTGTATCAAAACAGATTGACTTTCTAATGAATCGAATGAAGTCTCTGCAATATATGGGACGTACAAGCTCTTTAGCTCATCCCATTCGTAGTATACTACCGCATTTGATAAGCCACCATCTGATTCAAAACACATGTTTGATACATATTCTCCTATAGATGGGACTATGATGTTTAGGTCTTCGTGTGTATCAAAACAGATTGACTCTGTCGGTGGACATTCTAATGAATCGAGAGATGTGTCCGCAATATATGGGATGTACAAGCTCTTTAGCTCATCCCATTCGTAGTATACGACCGCATTTGATAAGCCACCATCTGATTCAAAAGACATGTTTGATACATATTCTCCAATAGTTGTGACTATCATGTTTAGGTCTTCGTATGTATCAAAACAGATTGACTCTGTCGGTCGACATTCTAATGAATCGAAAGAAGTGTCCGCAATATAAGGGACAATGATGTTTAGGTCTTCGTTTGTATCAAAACAGATTGGCTTTCTAATGAATCGAAAGAAGTGTCCACAATATATGGGATGTACAAGCTCTTTAGCTCATCCCAATCGTAGTATACTACCGCATTTTATAAGCTACCATCTGATTCAAAACACATGTTTCATACATATTCTCCAATAGTTGGGACTATGATGTTTAGGTCTTCGTATGTATCAAAACAGATTGACTCTGTCGGTGGACATTCTAATGAATCGAGAGATGTGTCCGCAATATATGGGATGTACAAGCTCTTTAGCTCATCCCATTCGTAGTATACGACCGCATTTGATAAGCCACCATCTGATTCAAAACACATGTTTGATACATATTCTCCAATAGTTGTGACTATGATGTTTAGGTCTTCGTGTGTATCAAAACAGATTGACTCTGTCGGTGGACATTCTAATGATTCGAGAGAAGTGTCCGCAATATATGGGATGTACAAGCTCTTTAGCTCATCCCATTCGTAGTATACTACCGCATTTGATAAGCCACCATCTGATTCAAAACACGTTTGATAGGACTATTGGAGATATTGGAGATGTTTAGATCTTCGTTTATATCAAAACAGATTGACTCCGTGGTGGACTTTCTAATGAAACGAAAGAAGTGTCCGATATATATGGGATGTACAAGCTCTTTAGCTCATCCCATTCGTAGTATACTACCGCATTCGATAAGCCACCATCTGATTCAAAACACATGTTTGATACATATTCTCCAATAGTTGGGAATATGATGTTTAGGTCTTCGTGTGTATAAAAACAGATTGACTCTGTCGGTGGACATTCTAATGAATCGAGAGATGTGTCCGCAATATATGGGATGTACAAGGTCTTTAGCTCATCCCATTCGTAGTATACTACCGCATTTGATAAGCCAACATGTGATTCAAAACACGTTTGATACATATTCTCCAATAGTTGGGACTATTGGAGATATTTAGATCTTCGTTTGTATCAAAACAGATTGACTCCGTGGTGGACTTTCTAATGAATCGAATGAAGACTCCGCAATATATTTGATGTACAAGCTCTTTAGCTCATCCCAATCGTAGTATACTACCGCATTTTATAAGCAACCATCTGATTCAAAACACATGTTTGATACATATTCTCCAATAGTTGGGACTATCATGTTTAGGTCTTCGTATGTATCAAAACAGATTGACTCTGTCGGTCGACATTCTAATGAATCGAGAGATGTGTCCGCAATATATGGGATGTACAAGGTCTTTAGCTCATCCCATTCGTAGTATACTACCGCATTTGATAAGCCAACATGTGATTCAATACACGTTTGATACATATTCTCCAATAGTTAGGACTATTGGAGATATTTAGATCTTCGTTTGTATCAAAACAGATTGACTCCGTGGTGGACTTTCTAATGAATCGAATGAAGACTCTGCAATATATTTGATGTACAAGCTCTTTAGCTCATCCCAATCGTAGTATACTACCGCATTTTATAAGGTACCATCTGATTCAAAACACATGTTTGATACATATTCTCCAATAGTTGGGACTATCATGTTTAGGTCTTCGTGTGTATAAAAACAGATTGACTCTGTCGGTGGACATTCTAATGAATCGAGAGATGTGTCCGCAATATATGAGATGTACAAGGTCTTTAGCTCATCCCATTCGTAGTATACTACCGCATTTGATAAGCAAACATGTGATTCAAAACACGTTTGATACATATTCTCCAATAGTTGGGACTATTGGAGATATTTAGATCTTCGTTTGTATCAAAACAGATTGACTCCGTGGTGGACTTTCTAATGAATCGAATGAAGACTCCGCAATATATTTGATGTACAAGCTCTTTAGCTCATCCCAATCGTAGTATACTACCGCATTTTATAAGCTACCATCTGATTCAAAACACATGTTTCATACATATTCTCCAATAGTTGGGACTATCATGTTTAGGTCTTCGTATGTATCAAAACAGATTGACTCTGTCGGTCGACATTCTAATGAATCGAGAGATGTGTCCTCAACATATGGGATGTACAAGCTCTTTAGCTCATCCCGTTCGTAGTATACGACCGCATTTGATAAGCCACCATCTGATTCAAAACACATGTTTCATACATATTCTCCAATAGTTGGGACTATGATGTTTAGGTCTTCGTATGTATCAAAACAGATTGACTCTGTCGGTGGACATTCTAATGAATCGAGAGATGTGTCCGCAATATATGGGATGTACAAGCTCTTTAGCTCATCCCATTC
Source organism: Stegodyphus dumicola (assembly GCF_044657685.1). NCBI lineage: Eukaryota > Metazoa > Arthropoda > Arachnida > Araneae > Eresidae > Stegodyphus > Stegodyphus dumicola. Next base: position 237,708,768 of record NC_140772.1, on the reverse strand, counting down.
GTAGTATACGACCGCATTTGATAAGCCACCATCTGATTCAAAACACATGTTTGATACATATTCTCCAATAGTTGTGACTATGATGTTTAGGTCTTCGTGTGTATCAAAACAGATTGACTCTGTCGGTGGACATTCTAATGATTCGAGAGAAGTGTCCGCAATATATGGGATGTACAAGCTCTTTAGCTCATCCCATTCGTAGTATACTACCGCATTTGATAAGCCACCATCTGATTCAAAACACGTTTGATAGGACTATTGGAGATATTGGAGATGTTTAGATCTTCGTTTGTATCAAAACAGATTGACTCCGTGGTGGACTTTCTAATGAAACGAAAGAAGTGTCCGATATATATGGGATGTACAAGCTCTTTAGCTCATCCCATTCGTAGTATACTACCGCATTCGATAAGCCACCATCTGATTCAAAACACATGTTTGATACATATTCTCCAATAGTTGGGAATATGATGTTTAGGTCTTCGTGTGTATAAAAACAGATTGACTCTGTCGGTGGACATTCTAATGAATCGAGAGATGTGTCCGCAATATATGGGATGTACAAGGTCTTTAGCTCATCCCATTCGTAGTATACTACCGCATTTGATAAGCCAACATGTGATTCAAAACACGTTTGATACATATTCTCCAATAGTTGGGACTATTGGAGATATTTAGATCTTCGTTTGTATCAAAACAGATTGACTCCGTGGTGGACTTTCTAATGAATCGAATGAAGACTCCGCAATATATTTGATGTACAAGCTCTTTAGCTCATCCCAATCGTAGTATACTACCGCATTTTATAAGCTACCATCTGATTCAAAACACATGTTTGATACATATTCTCCAATAGTTGGGACTATCATGTTTAGGTCTTCGTATGTATCAAAACAGATTGACTCTGTCGGTCGACATTCTAATGAATCGAGAGATGTGTCCGCAATATATGGGATGTACAAGGTCTTTAGCTCATCCCATTCGTAGTATACTACCGCATTTGATAAGCCAACATGTGATTCAAAACACGTTTGATACATATTCTCCAATAGTTAGGACTATTGGAGATATTTAGATCTTCGTTTGTATCAAAACAGATTGACTCCGTGGTGGACTTTCTAATGAATCGAATGAAGACTCTGCAATATATTTGATGTACAAGCTCTTTAGCTCATCCCAATCGTAGTATACTACCGCATTTTATAAGGTACCATCTGATTCAAAACACATGTTTGATACATATTCTCCAATAGTTGGGACTATCCTGTTTAGGTCTTCGTGTGTATAAAAACAGATTGACTCTGTCGGTGGACATTCTAATGAATCGAGAGATGTGTCCGCAATATATGGGATGTACAAGGCCTTTAGCTCATCCCATTCGTAGTATACTACCGCATTTGATAAGCCAACATGTGATTCAAAACACGTTTGATACATATTCTCCAATAGTTGGGACTATTGGAGATATTTAGATCTTCGTTTGTATCAAAACAGATTGACTCTGTGGTGGACTTTCTAATGAATCGAATGAAGACTCCGCAATATATTTGATGTACAAGCTCTTTAGCTCATCCCAATCGTAGTATACTACCGCATTTTATGAGCTACCATCTGATTCAAAACACATGTTTCATACATATTCTCCAATAGTTGGGACTATCATGTTTAGGTCTTCGTATGTATCAAAACAGATTGACTCTGTCGGTCGACATTCTAATGAATCGAGAGATGTGTCCGCAATATATGGGATGTACAAGCTCTTTAGCTCATCCCGTTCGTAGTATACGACCGCATTTGATAAGCCACCATCTGATTCAAAAGACATGTTTGATACATATTCTCCAATAGTTGGGACTATCACGTTTAGGTCTTCGTATGTATCAAAATTGATTGACTCTGTCGGTCGACATTCTAATGAATCGAGAGATGTGTCCGCAATATATGGGATGTACAAGCTCTTTAGCTCATCCCATTCGTAGTATACGACCGCATTTGATAAGCCACCATCTGATTCAAAACACATGTTTGATACATATTCTGCAATAGTTGGGACAATGATGTTTAGGTCTTCGTTTGTATCAAAACAGATTGACTTTCTAATGAATCGAATGAAGTGTCCACAATATATGGGATGTACAAGCTCTTTAGCTCATCCCATTCGTAGTATACTACTGCATTTGATAAGCCACCATCTAATTCAAAACACGTTTGATTCAAATTCTCCAATAGTTGGGACTATTGGAGATGTTTAGATCTTCGTTTGTATCAAAACAGATTGACTCCATGGTGGACTTTCTAATGAATCATATGAAGTCTGCGCAATATATTTGATGTACAAGCTCTTTAGCTCATCCCATTTGTAGTATACTACCACATTTGATAAGCCACCATCTGATTCAAAACACATGTTTGATACATATTCTCCTATAGTTGGGACTATGATGTTTAGGTCTTTGTTTGTATCGAAACAGATTGACTCCGTGGTGGACTTTCTAATGAATCGAATGAAGACTCCGCAATATATTTGATGTACAAGCTCTTTAGCTCATCCCAATCGTAGTATACTACCGCATTTTATAAGCTACCATCTGATTCAAAACACATGTTTGATACATATTCTCCAATAGTTGGGACTATCATGTTTAGGTCTTCGTGTGTATAAAAACAGATTGACTCCGTGGTGGACTTTCTAATGAAACGAAAGAAGTGTCCGATATATATGGGATGTACAAGCTCTTTAGCTCATCCCATTCGTAGTATACTACCGCATTCGATAAGCCACCATCTGATTCAAAACACATGTTTGATACATATTCTCCAATAGTTGGGAATATGATGTTTAGGTCTTCGTGTGTATAAAAACAGATTGACTCTGTCGGTGGACATTCTAATGAATCGAGAGATGTGTCCGCAATATATGGGATGTACAAGGTCTTTAGCTCATCCCATTCGTAGTATACTACCGCATTTGATAAGCCAACATGTGATTCAAAACACGTTTGATACATATTCTCCAATAGTTGGGACTATTGGAGATATTTAGATCTTCGTTTGTATCAAAACAGATTGACTCCGTGGTGGACTTTCTAATGAATCGAATGAAGACTCCGCAATATATTTGATGTACAAGCTCTTTAGCTCATCCCAATCGTAGTATACTACCGCATTTTATAAGCTACCATCTGATTCAAAACACATGTTTGATACATATTCTCCAATAGTTGGGACTATCATGTTTAGGTCTTCGTATGTATCAAAACAGATTGACTCTGTCGGTCGACATTCTAATGAATCGAGAGATGTGTCCGCAATATATGGGATGTACAAGGTCTTTAGCTCATCCCATTCGTAGTATACTACCGCATTTGATAAGCCAACATGTGATTCAAAACACGTTTGATACATATTCTCCAATAGTTAGGACTATTGGAGATATTTAGATCTTCGTTTGTATCAAAACAGATTGACTCCGTGGTGGACTTTCTAATGAATCGAATGAAGACTCTGCAATATATTTGATGTACAAGCTCTTTAGCTCATCCCAATCGTAGTATACTACCGCATTTTATAAGGTACCATCTGATTCAAAACACATGTTTGATACATATTCTCCAATAGTTGGGACTATCCTGTTTAGGTCTTCGTGTGTATAAAAACAGATTGACTCTGTCGGTGGACATTCTAATGAATCGAGAGATGTGTCCGCAATATATGGGATGTACAAGGCCTTTAGCTCATCCCATTCGTAGTATACTACCGCATTTGATAAGCCAACATGTGATTCAAAACACGTTTGATACATATTCTCCAATAGTTGGGACTATTGGAGATATTTAGATCTTCGTTTGTATCAAAACAGATTGACTCTGTGGTGGACTTTCTAATGAATCGAATGAAGACTCCGCAATATATTTGATGTACAAGCTCTTTAGCTCATCCCAATCGTAGTATACTACCGCATTTTATGAGCTACCATCTGATTCAAAACACATGTTTCATACATATTCTCCAATAGTTGGGACTATCATGTTTAGGTCTTCGTATGTATCAAAACAGATTGACTCTGTCGGTCGACATTCTAATGAATCGAGAGATGTGTCCGCAATATATGGGATGTACAAGCTCTTTAGCTCATCCCGTTCGTAGTATACGACCGCATTTGATAAGCCACCATCTGATTCAAAAGACATGTTTGATACATATTCTCCAATAGTTGGGACTATCACGTTTAGGTCTTCGTATGTATCAAAACTGATTGACTCTGTCGGTCGACATTCTAATGAATCGAGAGATGTGTCCGCAATATATGGGATGTACAAGCTCTTTAGCTCATCCCATTCGTAGTATACGACCGCATTTGATAAGCCACCATCTGATTCAAAACACATGTTTGATACATATTCTGCAATAGTTGGGACAATGATGTTTAGGTCTTCGTTTGTATCAAAACAGATTGACTTTCTAATGAATCGAATGAAGTCTCTGCAATATATGGGACGTACAAGCTCTTTAGCTCATCCCATTCGTAGTATACTACCGCATTTGATAAGCCACCATCTGATTCAAAACACATGTTTGATACATATTCTCCTATAGATGGGACTATGATGTTTAGGTCTTCGTGTGTATCAAAACAGATTGACTCTGTCGGTGGACATTCTAATGAATCGAGAGATGTGTCCGCAATATATGGGATGTACAAGCTCTTTAGCTCATCCCATTCGTAGTATACGACCGCATTTGATAAGCCACCATCTGATTCAAAACACATGTTTGATACATATTCTCCAATAGTTGGGACAATGATGTTTAGGTGTTCGTGTGTATCAAGACAGATTGACTCTGTCGGTGGACATTCTAATGAATCGAGAGATGTGTCCGCAATATATGGGATGTACAAGCTCTTTAGCTCATCCCATTCGTAGTATACGACCGCATTTGATAAGCCACCATCTGATTCAAAACACATGTTTGATACATATTCTGCAATAGTTGGGACAATGATGTTTAGGTCTTCGTTTGTATCGAAACAGATTGACTCTGTCGGTGGACATTCTAATGAATCGAAAGAAGTGTCCGCAATATAAGGGACAATGATGTTTAGGTCTTCGTTTGTATCAAAACAGATTGACTTTCTAATGAATCGAAAGAAGTGTCCACAATATATGGGATGTACAAGCTCTTTAGCTCATCCCATTCGTAGTATACTACTGCATTTGATAAGCCACCATCTAATTCAAAACACGTTTGATTCAAATTCTCCAATAGTTGGGACTATTGGAGATGTTTAGATCTTCGTTTGTATCAAAACAGATTGACTCCATGGTGGACTTTCTAATGAATCATATGAAGTCTGCGCAATATATTTGATGTACAAGCTCTTTAGCTCATCCCATTTGTAGTATACTACCACATTTGATAAGCCACCATCTGATTCAAAACACATGTTTGATACATATTCTCCTATAGTTGGGACTATGATGTTTAGGTCTTTGTATCGAAACAGATTGACTCCGTGGTGGACTTTCTAATGAATCGAATGAAGACTCCGCAATATATTTGATGTACAAGCTCTTTAGCTCATCCCAATCGTAGTATACTACCGCATTTTATAAGCTACCATCTGATTCAAAACACATGTTTGATACATATTCTCCAATAGTTGGGACTATCATGTTTAGGTCTTCGTATGTATCAAAACAGATTGACTCTGTCGGTCGACATTCTAATGAATCGAGAGATGTGTCCGCAATATATGGGATGTACAAGGTCTTTAGCTCATCCCATTCGTAGTATAGTACCGCATTTGATAAGCCAACATGTGATTCAAAACACGTTTGATACATATTCTCCAATAGTTGGGACTATTGGAGATATTTAGATCTTCGTTTGTATCAAAACAGATTGACTCCGTGGTGGACTTTCTAATGAATCGAATGAAGACTCCGCAATATATTTGATGTACAAGCTCTTTAGCTCATCCCAATCGTAGTATACTACCGCATTTTATAAGCTACCATCTGATTCAAAACACATGTTTCATACATATTCTCCAATAGTTGGGACTATCATGTTTAGGTCTTCGTATGTATCAAAACAGATAGACTCTGTCGGTCGACATTCTAATGAATCGAGAGATGTGTCCGCAATATATGGGATGTACAAGCTCTTTAGCTCATCCCGTTCGTAGTATACGACCGCATTTGATAAGCCACCATCTGATTCAAAAGACATGTTTGATACATATTCTCCAATAGTTGGGACAATGATGTTTAGGTGTTCGTGTGTATCAAGACAGATTGACTCTGTCGGTGGACATTCTAATGAATCGAGAGATGTGTCCGCAATATATGGGATGTACAAGCTCTTTAGCTCATCCCATTCGTTGTATACTACCGCATTTGATAAGCCACCATCTGATTCAAAAGACATGTTTGATACATATTCTCCAATAGTTGGGACTATCACGTTTAGGTCTTCGTATGTATCAAAACTGATTGACTCTGTCGGTCGACATTCTAATGAATCGAGAGATGTGTCCGCAATATATGGGATGTACAAGCTCTTTAGCTCATCCCATTCGTAGTATACGACCGCATTTGATAAGCCACCATCTGATTCAAAACACATGTTTGATACATATTCTGCAATAGTTGGGACAATGATGTTTAGGTCTTCGTTTGTATCAAAACAGATTGACTTTCTAATGAATCGAATGAAGTCTCTGCAATATATGGGACGTACAAGCTCTTTAGCTCATCCCATTCGTAGTATACTACCGCATTTGATAAGCCACCATCTGATTCAAAACACATGTTTGATACATATTCTCCTATAGATGGGACTATGATGTTTAGGTCTTCGTGTGTATCAAAACAGATTGACTCTGTCGGTGGACATTCTAATGAATCGAGAGATGTGTCCGCAATATATGGGATGTACAAGCTCTTTAGCTCATCCCATTCGTAGTATACGACCGCATTTGATAAGCCACCATCTGATTCAAAACACATGTTTGATACATATTCTCCAATAGTTGGGACAATGATGTTTAGGTGTTCGTGTGTATCAAGACAGATTGACTCTGTCGGTGGACATTCTAATGAATCGAGAGATGTGTCCGCAATATATGGGATGTACAAGCTCTTTAGCTCATCCCATTCGTAGTATACGACCGCATTTGATAAGCCACCATCTGATTCAAAACACATGTTTGATACATATTCTGCAATAGTTGGGACAATGATGTTTAGGTCTTCGTTTGTATCGAAACAGATTGACTCTGTCGGTGGACATTCTAATGAATCGAAAGAAGTGTCCGCAATATAAGGGACAATGATGTTTAGGTCTTCGTTTGTATCAAAACAGATTGACTTTCTAATGAATCGAAAGAAGTGTCCACAATATATGGGATGTACAAGCTCTTTAGCTCATCCCATTCGTAGTATACTACTGCATTTGATAAGCCACCATCTAATTCAAAACACGTTTGATTCAAATTCTCCAATAGTTGGGACTATTGGAGATGTTTAGATCTTCGTTTGTATCAAAACAGATTGACTCCATGGTGGACTTTCTAATGAATCATATGAAGTCTGCGCAATATATTTGATGTACAAGCTCTTTAGCTCATCCCATTTGTAGTATACTACCACATTTGATAAGCCACCATCTGATTCAAAACACATGTTTGATACATATTCTCCTATAGTTGGGACTATGATGTTTAGGTCTTTGTATCGAAACAGATTGACTCCGTGGTGGACTTTCTAATGAATCGAATGAAGACTCCGCAATATATTTGATGTACAAGCTCTTTAGCTCATCCCAATCGTAGTATACTACCGCATTTTATAAGCTACCATCTGATTCAAAACACATGTTTGATACATATTCTCCAATAGTTGGGACTATCATGTTTAGGTCTTCGTATGTATCAAAACAGATTGACTCTGTCGGTCGACATTCTAATGAATCGAGAGATGTGTCCGCAATATATGGGATGTACAAGGTCTTTAGCTCATCCCATTCGTAGTATAGTACCGCATTTGATAAGCCAACATGTGATTCAAAACACGTTTGATACATATTCTCCAATAGTTGGGACTATTGGAGATATTTAGATCTTCGTTTGTATCAAAACAGATTGACTCCGTGGTGGACTTTCTAATGAATCGAATGAAGACTCCGCAATATATTTGATGTACAAGCTCTTTAGCTCATCCCAATCGTAGTATACTACCGCATTTTATAAGCTACCATCTGATTCAAAACACATGTTTCATACATATTCTCCAATAGTTGGGACTATCATGTTTAGGTCTTCGTATGTATCAAAACAGATAGACTCTGTCGGTCGACATTCTAATGAATCGAGAGATGTGTCCGCAATATATGGGATGTACAAGCTCTTTAGCTCATCCCGTTCGTAGTATACGACCGCATTTGATAAGCCACCATCTGATTCAAAAGACATGTTTGATACATATTCTCCAATAGTTGGGACAATGATGTTTAGGTGTTCGTGTGTATCAAGACAGATTGACTCTGTCGGTGGACATTCTAATGAATCGAGAGATGTGTCCGCAATATATGGGATGTACAAGCTCTTTAGCTCATCCCATTCGTTGTATACTACCGCATTTGATAAGCCACCATCTGATTCAAAACGCATGTTTGATACATATTCTCCAATAGTTGGGACTATTATGTTTAGGTCTTTGTTTGTATCGAAACAGATCGACTCTGTCGGTGGACTTTCTAATGAGTCGAGTGAAGGGTCCGCAATATATGGGATGTACAAGCTGTTTAGCTCATCCCATTCGTTGTATACTACCGCATTTGATAAGCCACCATCTGATTCAAAACGCATGTTTGATACATATTCTCCAATAGTTGGGACTATTATGTTTAGGTCTTTGTTTGTATCGAAACAGATCGACTCTGTCGGTGGACTTTCTAATGAGTCGAGTGAAGTCTCCGCAATATATGGGATGTACAAGCTCTTTAGCTCATCCCATTCGTAGTATACGACCGCATTTGATAAGCCACCATCTGATTCAAAACACATGTTTGATACATATTCTCCTATAGTTGGGACTATGATGTTTAGGTCTTTGTTTGTATCGAAACAGATCGACTCTGTCGGTGGACTTTCTAATGAATTGAATGAGGTCTCCGCAATATATGGGATGTACAAGCTCTTTAGCTCATCCCATTCGTAGTATACTACCACATTTGATAAGCCACCATCTGATTCAAAACACATGTTTGATACATATTCTCCAATAGTTGTGACTATGATGTTTAGGTCTTCGTGTGTATCAAAACAGATTGACTCTGTCGGTGGACATTCTAATGAATCGAGAGATGTGTCCGCAATATATGGGATGTACAAGCTCTTTAGCTCATCCCATTCGTAGTATACAACCGCATTTGATAAGCCACCATCTGATTCAAAAGACATGTTTGATACATATTCTCCAATAGTTGTGACTATCATGTTTAGGTCTTCGTATGTATCAAAACAGATTGACTCTGTCGGTCGACATTCTAATGAATCGAAAGAAGTGTCCGCAATATAAGGGACAATGATGTTTAGGTCTTCGTTTGTATCAAAACAGATTGGCTTTCTAATGAATCGAAAGAAGTGTCCACAATATATGGGATGTACAAGCTCTTTAGCTCATCCCAATCGTAGTATACTACCGCATTTTATAAGCTACCATCTGATTCAAAACACATGTTTCATACATATTCTCCAATAGTTGGGACTATGATGTTTAGGTCTTCGTATGTATCAAAACAGATTGACTCTGTCGGTGGACATTCTAATGAATCGAGAGATGTGTCCGCAATATATGGGATGTACAAGCTCTTTAGCTCATCCCATTCGTAGTATACGACCGCATTTGATAAGCCACCATCTGATTCAAAACACATGTTTGATACATATTCTCCAATAGTTGTGACTATGATGTTTAGGTCTTCGTGTGTATCAAAACAGATTGACTCTGTCGGTGGACATTCTAATGATTCGAGAGAAGTGTCCGCAATATATGGGATGTACAAGCTCTTTAGCTCATCCCATTCGTAGTATACTACCGCATTTGATAAGCCACCATCTGATTCAAAACACGTTTGATAGGACTATTGGAGATATTGGAGATGTTTAGATCTTCGTTTGTATCAAAACAGATTGACTCCGTGGTGGACTTTCTAATGAAACGAAAGAAGTGTCCGATATATATGGGATGTACAAGCTCTTTAGCTCATCCCATTCGTAGTATACTACCGCATTCGATAAGCCACCATCTGATTCAAAACACATGTTTGATACATATTCTCCAATAGTTGGGAATATGATGTTTAGGTCTTCGTGTGTATAAAAACAGATTGACTCTGTCGGTGGACATTCTAATGAATCGAGAGATGTGTCCGCAATATATGGGATGTACAAGCTCTTTAGCTCATCCCGTTCGTAGTATACGACCGCATTTGATAAGCCACCATCTGATTCAAAAGACATGTTTGATACATATTCTCCAATAGTTGGGACTATCACGTTTAGGTCTTCGTATGTATCAAAACTGATTGACTCTGTCGGTCGACATTCTAATGAATCGAGAGATGTGTCCGCAATATATGGGATGTACAAGCTCTTTAGCTCATCCCATTCGTAGTATACGACCGCATTTGATAAGCCACCATCTGATTCAAAACACATGTTTGATACATATTCTGCAATAGTTGGGACAATGATGTTTAGGTCTTCGTTTGTATCAAAACAGATTGACTTTCTAATGAATCGAATGAAGTCTCTGCAATATATGGGACGTACAAGCTCTTTAGCTCATCCCATTCGTAGTATACTACCGCATTTGATAAGCCACCATCTGATTCAAAACACATGTTTGATACATATTCTCCTATAGATGGGACTATGATGTTTAGGTCTTCGTGTGTATCAAAACAGATTGACTCTGTCGGTGGACATTCTAATGAATCGAGAGATGTGTCCGCAATATATGGGATGTACAAGCTCTTTAGCTCATCCCATTCGTAGTATACGACCGCATTTGATAAGCCACCATCTGATTCAAAACACATGTTTGATACATATTCTCCAATAGTTGGGACAATGATGTTTAGGTGTTCGTGTGTATCAAGACAGATTGACTCTGTCGGTGGACATTCTAATGAATCGAGAGATGTGTCCGCAATATATGGGATGTACAAGCTCTTTAGCTCATCCCATTCGTAGTATACGACCGCATTTGATAAGCCACCATCTGATTCAAAACACATGTTTGATACATATTCTGCAATAGTTGGGACAATGATGTTTAGGTCTTCGTTTGTATCGAAACAGATTGACTCTGTCGGTGGACATTCTAATGAATCGAAAGAAGTGTCCGCAATATAAGGGACAATGATGTTTAGGTCTTCGTTTGTATCAAAACAGATTGACTTTCTAATGAATCGAAAGAAGTGTCCACAATATATGGGATGTACAAGCTCTTTAGCTCATCCCATTCGTAGTATACTACTGCATTTGATAAGCCACCATCTAATTCAAAACACGTTTGATTCAAATTCTCCAATAGTTGGGACTATTGGAGATGTTTAGATCTTCGTTTGTATCAAAACAGATTGACTCCATGGTGGACTTTCTAATGAATCATATGAAGTCTGCGCAATATATTTGATGTACAAGCTCTTTAGCTCATCCCATTTGTAGTATACTACCACATTTGATAAGCCACCATCTGATTCAAAACACATGTTTGATACATATTCTCCTATAGTTGGGACTATGATGTTTAGGTCTTTGTATCGAAACAGATTGACTCCGTGGTGGACTTTCTAATGAATCGAATGAAGACTCCGCAATATATTTGATGTACAAGCTCTTTAGCTCATCCCAATCGTAGTATACTACCGCATTTTATAAGCTACCATCTGATTCAAAACACATGTTTGATACATATTCTCCAATAGTTGGGACTATCATGTTTAGGTCTTCGTATGTATCAAAACAGATTGACTCTGTCGGTCGACATTCTAATGAATCGAGAGATGTGTCCGCAATATATGGGATGTACAAGGTCTTTAGCTCATCCCATTCGTAGTATAGTACCGCATTTGATAAGCCAACATGTGATTCAAAACACGTTTGATACATATTCTCCAATAGTTGGGACTATTGGAGATATTTAGATCTTCGTTTGTATCAAAACAGATTGACTCCGTGGTGGACTTTCTAATGAATCGAATGAAGACTCCGCAATATATTTGATGTACAAGCTCTTTAGCTCATCCCAATCGTAGTATACTACCGCATTTTATAAGCTACCATCTGATTCAAAACACATGTTTCATACATATTCTCCAATAGTTGGGACTATCATGTTTAGGTCTTCGTATGTATCAAAACAGATAGACTCTGTCGGTCGACATTCTAATGAATCGAGAGATGTGTCCGCAATATATGGGATGTACAAGCTCTTTAGCTCATCCCGTTCGTAGTATACGACCGCATTTGATAAGCCACCATCTGATTCAAAAGACATGTTTGATACATATTCTCCAATAGTTGGGACAATGATGTTTAGGTGTTCGTGTGTATCAAGACAGATTGACTCTGTCGGTGGACATTCTAATGAATCGAGAGATGTGTCCGCAATATATGGGATGTACAAGCTCTTTAGCTCATCCCATTCGTTGTATACTACCGCATTTGATAAGCCACCATCTGATTCAAAACGCATGTTTGATACATATTCTCCAATAGTTGGGACTATTATGTTTAGGTCTTTGTTTGTATCGAAACAGATCGACTCTGTCGGTGGACTTTCTAATGAGTCGAGTGAAGGGTCCGCAATATATGGGATGTACAAGCTGTTTAGCTCATCCCATTCGTTGTATACTACCGCATTTGATAAGCCACCATCTGATTCAAAACGCATGTTTGATACATATTCTCCAATAGTTGGGACTATTATGTTTAGGTCTTTGTTTGTATCGAAACAGATCGACTCTGTCGGTGGACTTTCTAATGAGTCGAGTGAAGTCTCCGCAATATATGGGATGTACAAGCTCTTTAGCTCATCCCATTCGTAGTATACGACCGCATTTGATAAGCCACCATCTGATTCAAAACACATGTTTGATACATATTCTCCTATAGTTGGGACTATGATGTTTAGGTCTTTGTTTGTATCGAAACAGATCGACTCTGTCGGTGGACTTTCTAATGAATTGAATGAGGTCTCCGCAATATATGGGATGTACAAGCTCTTTAGCTCATCCCATTCGTAGTATACTACCACATTTGATAAGCCACCATCTGATTCAAAACACATGTTTGATACATATTCTCCAATAGTTGTGACTATGATGTTTAGGTCTTCGTGTGTATCAAAACAGATTGACTCTGTCGGTGGACATTCTAATGAATCGAGAGATGTGTCCGCAATATATGGGATGTACAAGGTCTTTAGCTCATCCCATTCGTAGTATAGTACCGCATTTGATAAGCCAACATGTGATTCAAAACACGTTTGATACATATTCTCCAATAGTTGGGACTATTGGAGATATTTAGATCTTCGTTTGTATCAAAACAGATTGACTCCGTGGTGGACTTTCTAATGAATCGAATGAAGACTCCGCAATATATTTGATGTACAAGCTCTTTAGCTCATCCCAATCGTAGTATACTACCGCATTTTATAAGCTACCATCTGATTCAAAACACATGTTTCATACATATTCTCCAATAGTTGGGACTATCATGTTTAGGTCTTCGTATGTATCAAAACAGATAGACTCTGTCGGTCGACATTCTAATGAATCGAGAGATGTGTCCGCAATATATGGGATGTACAAGCTCTTTAGCTCATCCCGTTCGTAGTATACGACCGCATTTGATAAGCCACCATCTGATTCAAAAGACATGTTTGATACATATTCTCCAATAGTTGGGACAATGATGTTTAGGTGTTCGTGTGTATCAAGACAGATTGACTCTGTCGGTGGACATTCTAATGAATCGAGAGATGTGTCCGCAATATATGGGATGTACAAGCTCTTTAGCTCATCCCATTCGTTGTATACTACCGCATTTGATAAGCCACCATCTGATTCAAAACGCATGTTTGATACATATTCTCCAATAGTTGGGACTATTATGTTTAGGTCTTTGTTTGTATCGAAACAGATCGACTCTGTCGGTGGACTTTCTAATGAGTCGAGTGAAGGGTCCGCAATATATGGGATGTACAAGCTGTTTAGCTCATCCCATTCGTTGTATACTACCGCATTTGATAAGCCACCATCTGATTCAAAACGCATGTTTGATACATATTCTCCAATAGTTGGGACTATTATGTTTAGGTCTTTGTTTGTATCGAAACAGATCGACTCTGTCGGTGGACTTTCTAATGAGTCGAGTGAAGTCTCCGCAATATATGGGATGTACAAGCTCTTTAGCTCATCCCATTCGTAGTATACGACCGCATTTGATAAGCCACCATCTGATTCAAAACACATGTTTGATACATATTCTCCTATAGTTGGGACTATGATGTTTAGGTCTTTGTTTGTATCGAAACAGATCGACTCTGTCGGTGGACTTTCTAATGAATTGAATGAGGTCTCCGCAATATATGGGATGTACAAGCTCTTTAGCTCATCCCATTCGTAGTATACTACCACATTTGATAAGCCACCATCTGATTCAAAACACATGTTTGATACATATTCTCCAATAGTTGTGACTATGATGTTTAGGTCTTCGTGTGTATCAAAACAGATTGACTCTGTCGGTGGACATTCTAATGAATCGAGAGATGTGTCCGCAATATATGGGATGTACAAGCTCTTTAGCTCATCCCATTCGTAGTATACGACCGCATTTGATAAGCCACCATCTGATTCAAAACACATGTTTGATACATATTCTCCAATAGTTGTGACTATCATGTTTAGGTCTTCGTATGTATCAAAACAGATTGACTCTGTCGGTCGACATTCTAATGAATCGAAAGAAGTGTCCGCAATATAAGGGACAATGATGTTTAGGTCTTCGTTTGTATCAAAACAGATTGGCTTTCTAATGAATCGAAAGAAGTGTCCACAATATATGGGATGTACAAGCTCTTTAGCTCATCCCAATCGTAGTATACTACCGCATTTTATAAGCTACCATCTGATTCAAAACACATGTTTCATACATATTCTCCAATAGTTGGGACTATGATGTTTAGGTCTTCGTATGTATCAAAACAGATTGACTCTGTCGGTGGACATTCTAATGAATCGAGAGATGTGTCCGCAATATATGGGATGTACAAGCTCTTTAGCTCATCCCATTCGTAGTATACGACCGCATTTGATAAGCCACCATCTGATTCAAAACACATGTTTGATACATATTCTCCAATAGTTGTGACTATGATGTTTAGGTCTTCGTGTGTATCAAAACAGATTGACTCTGTCGGTGGACATTCTAATGATTCGAGAGAAGTGTCCGCAATATATGGGATGTACAAGCTCTTTAGCTCATCCCATTCGTAGTATACTACCGCATTTGATAAGCCACCATCTGATTCAAAACACGTTTGATAGGACTATTGGAGATATTGGAGATGTTTAGATCTTCGTTTGTATCAAAACAGATTGACTCCGTGGTGGACTTTCTAATGAAACGAAAGAAGTGTCCGATATATATGGGATGTACAAGCTCTTTAGCTCATCCCATTCGTAGTATACTACCGCATTCGATAAGCCACCATCTGATTCAAAACACATGTTTGATACATATTCTCCAATAGTTGGGAATATGATGTTTAGGTCTTCGTGTGTATAAAAACAGATTGACTCTGTCGGTGGACATTCTAATGAATCGAGAGATGTGTCCGCAATATATGGGATGTACAAGGTCTTTAGCTCATCCCATTCGTAGTATACTACCGCATTTGATAAGCCAACATGTGATTCAAAACACGTTTGATACATATTCTCCAATAGTTGGGACTATTGGAGATATTTAGATCTTCGTTTGTATCAAAACAGATTGACTCCGTGGTGGACTTTCTAATGAATCGAATGAAGACTCCGCAATATATTTGATGTACAAGCTCTTTAGCTCATCCCAATCGTAGTATACTACCGCATTTTATAAGCTACCATCTGATTCAAAACACATGTTTGATACATATTCTCCAATAGTTGGGACTATCATGTTTAGGTCTTCGTATGTATCAAAACAGATTGACTCTGTCGGTCGACATTCTAATGAATCGAGAGATGTGTCCGCAATATATGGGATGTACAAGGTCTTTAGCTCATCCCATTCGTAGTATACTACCGCATTTGATAAGCCAACATGTGATTCAAAACACGTTTGATACATATTCTCCAATAGTTAGGACTATTGGAGATATTTAGATCTTCGTTTGTATCAAAACAGATTGACTCCGTGGTGGACTTTCTAATGAATCGAATGAAGACTCTGCAATATATTTGATGTACAAGCTCTTTAGCTCATCCCAATCGTAGTATACTACCGCATTTTATAAGGTACCATCTGATTCAAAACACATGTTTGATACATATTCTCCAATAGTTGGGACTATCCTGTTTAGGTCTTCGTGTGTATAAAAACAGATTGACTCTGTCGGTGGACATTCTAATGAATCGAGAGATGTGTCCGCAATATATGGGATGTACAAGGCCTTTAGCTCATCCCATTCGTAGTATACTACCGCATTTGATAAGCCAACATGTGATTCAAAACAGGTTTGATACATATTCTCCAATAGTTGGGACTATTGGAGATATTTAGATCTTCGTTTGTATCAAAACAGATTGACTCTGTGGTGGACTTTCTAATGAATCGAATGAAGACTCCGCAATATATTTGATGTACAAGCTCTTTAGCTCATCCCAATCGTAGTATACTACCGCATTTTATGAGCTACCATCTGATTCAAAACACATGTTTCATACATATTCTCCAATAGTTGGGACTATCATGTTTAGGTCTTCGTATGTATCAAAACAGATTGACTCTGTCGGTCGACATTCTAATGAATCGAGAAATGTGTCCGCAATATATGGGATGTACAAGCTCTTTAGCTCATCCCGTTCGTAGTATACGACCGCATTTGATAAGCCACCATCTGATTCAAAAGACATGTTTGATACATATTCTCCAATAGTTGGGACTATCACGTTTAGGTCTTCGTATGTATCAAAACTGATTGACTCTGTCGGTCGACATTCTAATGAATCGAGAGATGTGTCCGCAATATATGGGACGTACAAGCTCTTTAGCTCATCCCATTCGTAGTATACTACCGCATTTGATAAGCCACCATCTGATTCAAAACACATGTTTGATACATATTCTCCTATAGATGGGACTATGATGTTTAGGTCTTCGTGTGTATCAAAACAGATTGACTCTGTCGGTGGACATTCTAATGAATCGAGAGATGTGTCCGCAATATATGGGATGTACAAGCTCTTTAGCTCATCCCATTCGTAGTATACGACCGCATTTGATAAGCCACCATCTGATTCAAAACACATGTTTGATACATATTCTCCAATAGTTGGGACAATGATGTTTAGGTGTTCGTGTGTATCAAGACAGATTGACTCTGTCGGTGGACATTCTAATGAATCGAGAGATGTGTCCGCAATATATGGGATGTACAAGCTCTTTAGCTCATCCCATTCGTAGTATACGACCGCATTTGATAAGCCACCATCTGATTCAAAACACATGTTTGATACATATTCTCCAATAGTTGGGACAATGATGTTTAGGTGTTCGTTTGTATCGAAACAGATTGACTCTGTCGGTGGACATTCTAATGAATCGAAAGAAGTGTCCGCAATATAAGGGACAATGATGTTTAGGTCTTCGTTTGTATCAAAACAGATTGACTTTCTAATGAATCGAAAGAAGTGTCCACAATATATGGGATGTACAAGCTCTTTAGCTCATCCCATTCGTAGTATACTACTGCATTTGATAAGCCACCATCTAATTCAAAACACGTTTGATTCAAATTCTCCAATAGTTGGGACTATTGGAGATGTTTAGATCTTCGTTTGTATCAAAACAGATTGACTCCATGGTGGACTTTCTAATAAATCATATGAAGTCTGCGCAATATATTTGATGTACAAGCTCTTTAGCTCATCCCATTTGTAGTATACTACCACATTTGATAAGCCACCATCTGATTCAAAACACATGTTTGATACATATTCTCCTATAGTTGGGACTATGATGTTTAGGTCTTTGTTTGTATCGAAACAGATTGACTCCGTGGTGGACTTTCTAATGAATCGAATGAAGACTCCGCAATATATTTGATGTACAAGCTCTTTAGCTCATCCCAATCGTAGTATACTACCGCATTTTATAAGCTACCATCTGATTCAAAACACATGTTTCATACATATTCTCCAATAGTTGGGACTATCATGTTTAGGTCTTCGTATGTATCAAAACAGATTGACTCTGTCGGTCGACATTCTAATGAATCGAGAGATGTGTCCTCAACATATGGGATGTACAAGCTCTTTAGCTCATCCCGTTCGTAGTATACGACCGCATTTGATAAGCCACCATCTGATTCAAAACACATGTTTCATACATATTCTCCAATAGTTGGGACTATGATGTTTAGGTCTTCGTATGTATCAAAACAGATTGACTCTGTCGGTGGACATTCTAATGAATCGAGAGATGTGTCCGCAATATATGGGATGTACAAGCTCTTTAGCTCATCCCATTCGTAGTATACGACCGCATTTGATAAGCCACCATCTGATTCAAAACACGTTTGATAGGACTATTGGAGATATTGGAGATGTTTAGATCTTCGTTTGTATCAAAACAGATTGACTCCGTGGTGGACTTTCTAATGAAACGAAAGAAGTGTCCGATATATATGGGATGTACAAGCTCTTTAGCTCATCCCATTCGTAGTATACTACCGCATTCGATAAGCCACCATCTGATTCAAAACACATGTTTGATACATATTCTCCAATAGTTGGGAATATGATGTTTAGGTCTTCGTGTGTATAAAAACAGATTGACTCTGTCGGTGGACATTCTAATGAATCGAGAGATGTGTCCGCAATATATGGGATGTACAAGGTCTTTAGCTCATCCCATTCGTAGTATACTACCGCATTTGATAAGCCAACATGTGATTCAAAACACGTTTGATACATATTCTCCAATAGTTGGGACTATTGGAGATATTTAGATCTTCGTTTGTATCAAAACAGATTGACTCCGTGGTGGACTTTCTAATGAATCGAATGAAGACTCCGCAATATATTTGATGTACAAGCTCTTTAGCTCATCCCAATCGTAGTATACTACCGCATTTTATAAGCTACCATCTGATTCAAAACACATGTTTGATACATATTCTCCAATAGTTGGGACTATCATGTTTAGGTCTTCGTATGTATCAAAACAGATTGACTCTGTCGGTCGACATTCTAATGAATCGAGAGATGTGTCCGCAATATATGGGATGTACAAGGTCTTTAGCTCATCCCATTCGTAGTATACTACCGCATTTGATAAGCCAACATGTGATTCAAAACACGTTTAGATACATATTCTCCAATAGTTAGGACTATTGGAGATATTTAGATCTTCGTTTGTATCAAAACAGATTGACTCCGTGGTGGACTTTCTAATGAATCGAATGAAGACTCTGCAATATATTTGATGTACAAGCTCTTTAGCTCATCCCAATCGTAGTATACTACCGCATTTTATAAGGTACCATCTGATTCAAAACACATGTTTGATACATATTCTCCAATAGTTGGGACTATCCTGTTTAGGTCTTCGTGTGTATAAAAACAGATTGACTCTGTCGGTGGACATTCTAATGAATCGAGAGATGTGTCCGCAATATATGGGATGTACAAGGCCTTTAGCTCATCCCATTCGTAGTATACTACCGCATTTGATAAGCCAACATGTGATTCAAAACACGTTTGATACATATTCTCCAATAGTTGGGACTATTGGAGATATTTAGATCTTCGTTTGTATCAAAACAGATTGACTCTGTGGTGGACTTTCTAATGAATCGAATGAAGACTCCGCAATATATTTGATGTACAAGCTCTTTAGCTCATCCCAATCGTAGTATACTACCGCATTTTATGAGCTACCATCTGATTCAAAACACATGTTTCATACATATTCTCCAATAGTTGGGACTATCATGTTTAGGTCTTCGTATGTATCAAAACAGATTGACTCTGTCGGTCGACATTCTAATGAATCGAGAGATGTGTCCGCAATATATGGGATGTACAAGCTCTTTAGCTCATCCCGTTCGTAGTATACGACCGCATTTGATAAGCCACCATCTGATTCAAAAGACATGTTTGATACATATTCTCCAATAGTTGGGACTATCACGTTTAGGTCTTCGTATGTATCAAAACTGATTGACTCTGTCGGTCGACATTCTAATGAATCGAGAGATGTGTCCGCAATATATGGGATGTACAAGCTCTTTAGCTCATCCCATTCGTAGTATACGACCGCATTTGATCATTTGATAAGCCACCATCTGATTCAAAACACATGTTTGATACATATTCTGCCATAGTTGGGACAATGATGTTAGGTCCTTCGTTTGTATCAAAACAGATTGACTTTCTAATGAATCGAATGAAGTCTCTGCAATATATGGGACGTACAAGCTCTTTAGCTCATCCCATTCGTAGTATACTACCGCATTTGATAAGCCACCATCTGATTCAAAACACATGTTTGATACATATCTCCTATAGATGGGACTATGATGTTTAGGTCTTCGTGTGTATCAAAACGATTGGACTCTGTCGGTGGACATTCTAATGAATCGAGAGATGTGTCCGCAATATATGGGATGTACAAGCTCTTTAGCTCATCCCATTCGTAGTATACGACCGCATTTGATAAGCCACCATCTGATTCAAAACACATGTTTGATACATATTCTCCATAGTTGGGACAATGATGTTTAGGTGTTCGTGTGTATCAAGACAGATTGACTCTGTCGGTGGACATTCTAATGAATCGAGAGATGTGTCCGCAATATATGGGATGTACAAGCTCTTTAGCTCTCCATTCGTAGTATACGACCGCATTGATAAGCCACCATCTGATTCAAAACACATGTTTGATACATATTCTGCAATAGTTGGGACAATGATGTTTAGGTCATCGTTTGTATCGAAACAGATTGACTCTGTCGGTGGACATTCTAATGAATCGAAAGAAGTGTCCGCAATATAAGGGACAATGATGTTTAGGTCTTCGTTTGTATCAAAACAGATTGACTTTCTAATGAATCGAAAGAAGTGTCCACAATATATGGGATGTACAAGCTCTTTAGCTCATCCCATTGTCGTATACTACTGCATTTGATAAGCCACCATCTAATTCAAAACACGTTTGATTCAAATTCTCCAATAGTTGGGACTATTGGAGATGTTTAGATCTTCGTTTGTATCAAAACAGATTGACTCCATGGTGGACTTTCTAATGAATCATATGAAGTCTGCGCAATATATTTGATGTACAAGCTCTTTAGCTCATCCCATTGTAGTATACTACCACATTTGATAAGCCACCATCTGATCAAAACACATGTTTGATACATATTCTCCTATAGTTGGGACTATGATGTTTAGGTCTTTGTATCGAAACAGATTGACTCCGTGGTGGACTTTCTAATGAATCGCATGAAGACTCCGCAATATATTGATGTACAGCTCTTTAGCTCATCCCAATCGTAGTATACTACCGCATTGATAAGCCAACATGTGATTCAAAACACGTTTGATACATATTCTCCAATAGTTGGGACTATCATGTTTAGGTCTTCGTGTGTATAAAAACAGATTGACTCCGTGGTGGACTTTCTAATGAAACGAAAGAAGTGTCCGATATATATGGGATGTACAAGCTCTTTAGCTCATCCCATTCGTAGTATACTACCCGCATTCGATAAGCCACATCTGATTCAAAACACATGTTTGATACATATTCTCCAATAGTTGGGAATATGATGTTTAGGTCTCGTGTGTATAAAAAACAGATTGACTCTGTCGGTGGACATTCTAATGAATCGAGAGATGTGTCGCAATATATGGGATGTACAAGGTCTTTAGCTCAATCCCATTCGTAGTATACTACCGCATTTGATAAGCCAACCATGTGATTCAAACACGTTTGATACATATTCTCCAATAGTTGGGACTATTGGAGATATTTAGATCTTCGTTTGTATCAAAACAGATTGACTCCGTGGTGGACTTTCTAATGAATCGAATGAAGACTCCGCAATATATTTGATGTACAAGCTCTTTAGCTCATCCCAATCGTAGTATACTACCGCATTTATAAGCTACCATCTGATTCAAAACACTGTTTGATACATATTCTCCAATAGTTGGGACTATCATGTTTAGGTCTTCGTATGTATCAAAACAGATTGACTCTGTCGGTCGACATTCTAATGAATCGAGAGATGTGTCCGCAATATATGGGATGTACAAGGTCTTTAGCTCATCCCATTCGTAGTATACTACCGCATTTGATAAGCCAACATGTGATTCAAAACACGTTTGATACATATTCTCCAATAGTTAGGACTATTGGAGATATTTAGATCTTCGTTTGTATCAAAACAGATTGACTCCGTGGTGGACTTTCTAATGAATCGAATGAAGACTCTGCAATATATTTGATGTACAAGCTCTTTAGCTCATCCCAATCGTAGTATACTACCGCATTTTATAAGGTACCATCCGATTCAAAACACATGTTTGATACATATTCTCCAATAGTTGGGACTATCATGTTTAGGTCTTCGTGTGTATAAAAACAGATTGACTCTGTCGGTGGACATTCTAATGAATCGAGAGATGTTGTCCGCAATATATGGGATGTACAAGGTCTTTAGCTCATCCCATTCGTAGTATACTACCGCATTTGATAAGCAAACATGTGATTCAAAACACGTTTGATACATATTCTCCAATAGTTGGGACTATTGGAGATATTTAGATCTTCGTTTGTATCAAACAGATTGACTCCGTGGTGGACTTTCTAATGAATCGAATGAAGACTCCGCAATATATTTGATGTACAAGCTCTTTAGCTCATCCCAATCGTAGTATACTACCGCATTTTATAAGCTACCATCTGATTCAAAACACATGTTTCATACATATTCTCCAATAGTTGGGACTATCATGTTTAGGTCTTCGTATGTATCAAAACAGATTGACTCTGTCGGTCGACATTCTAATGAATCGAGAGATGTGTCCTCAACATATGGGATGTACAAGCTCTTTAGCTCATCCCGTTCGTAGTATACGACCGCATTTGATAAGCCACCATCTGATTCAAAACACATGTTTCATACATATTCTCCAATAGTTGGGACTATGATGTTTAGGTCTTCGTATGTATCAAAACAGATTGACTCTGTCGGTGGACATTCTAATGAATCGAGAGATGTGTCCGCAATATATGGGATGTACAAGCTCTTTAGCTCATCCCATTCGTAGTATACGACCGCATTTGATAAGCCACCATCTGATTCAAAACACGTTTGATAGGACTATTGGAGATATTGGAGATGTTTAGATCTTCGTTGTATCAAAACAGATTGACTCCGTGGTGGACTTTCTAATGAAACGAAAGAAGTGTCCGATATATATGGGGATGTACAAGCTCTTTAGCTCATCCCATTCGTAGTATACTACCGCATTCGATAAGCCACCATCTGATTCAAAACACATGTTGGATACATATTCTCCAATAGTTGGGAATATGATGTTTAGGTCTTCGTGTGTATAAAAACAGATTGACTCTGTCGGTGGACATTCTAATGAATCGAGAGATGTGTCCGCAATATATGGGATGTACAAGGTCTTTAGCTCATCCCATTCGTAGTATACTACCGCATTTGATAAGCCAACATGTGATTCAAAACACGTTTGATACATATTCTCCAATAGTTGGGACTATTGGAGATATTTAGATCTTCGTTTGTATCAAAACAGATTGACTCCGTGGTGGACTTTCTAATGAATCGAATGAAGACTCCGCAATATATTTGATGTACAAGCTCTTTAGCTCATCCCAATCGTAGTATACTACCGCATTTTATAAGCTACCATCTGATTCAAAACACATGTTTGATACATATTCTCCAATAGTTGGGACTATCATGTTTAGGTCTTCGTATGTATCAAAACAGATTGACTCTGTCGGTCGACATTCTAATGAATCGAGAGATGTGTCCGCAATATATGGGATGTACAAGGTCTTTAGCTCATCCCATTCGTAGTATACTACCGCATTTGATAAGCCAACATGTGATTCAAAACACGTTTGATACATATTCTCCAATAGTTAGGACTATTGGAGATATTTAGATCTTCGTTTGTATCAAAACAGATTGACTCCGTGGTGGACTTTCTAATGAATCGAATGAAGACTCTGCAATATATTTGATGTACAAGCTCTTTAGCTCATCCCAATCGTAGTATACTACTCCGCATTTTATAAGGTACCATCTGATTCAAAACACATGTTTGATACATATTCTCCAATAGTTGGGACTATCCTGTTTAGGTCTTCGTGTGTATAAAAACAGATTGACTCTGTCGGTGGACATTCTAATGAATCGAGAGATGTGTCCGCAATATATGGGATGTACAAGGCCTTTAGCTCATCCCATTCGTAGTATACTACCGCATTTGATAAGCCAACATGTGATTCAAAACACGTTTGATACATATTCTCCAATAGTTGGGACTATTGGAGATATTTAGATCTTCGTTTGTATCAAAACAGATTGACTCTGTGGTGGACTTTCTAATGAATCGAATGAAGACTCCGCAATATATTTGATGTACAAGCTCTTTAGCTCATCCCAATCGTAGTATACTACCGCATTTTATGAGCTACCATCTGATTCAAAACACATGTTTCATACATATTCTCCAATAGTTGGGACTATCATGTTTAGGTCTTCGTATGTATCAAAACAGATTGACTCTGTCGGTCGACATTCTAATGAATCGAGAGATGTGTCCGCAATATATGGGATGTACAAGCTCTTTAGCTCATCCCGTTCGTAGTATACGACCGCATTTGATAAGCCACCATCTGATTCAAAAGACATGTTTGATACATATTCTCCAATAGTTGGGACTATCACGTTTAGGTCTTCGTATGTATCAAAAACTGATTGACTCTGTCGGTCGACATTCTAATGAATCGAGAGATGTGTCCGCAATATATGGGATGTACAAGCTCTTTAGCTCATCCCATTCGTAGTATACGACCGCATTTGATAAGCCACCATCTGATTCAAAACACATGTTTGATACATATTCTGCAATAGTTGGGACAATGATGTTTAGGTCTTCGTTTGTATCAAAACAGATTGACTTTCTAATGAATCGAATGAAGTCTCTGCAATATATGGGACGTACAAGCTCTTTAGCTCATCCCATTCGTAGTATACTACCGCATTTGATAAGCCACCATCTGATTCAAAACACATGTTTGATACATATTCTCCTATAGATGGGACTATGATGTTTAGGTCTTCGTGTGTATCAAAACAGATTGACTCTGTCGGTGGACATTCTAATGAATCGAGAGATGTGTCCGCAATATATGGGATGTACAAGCTCTTTAGCTCATCCCATTCGTAGTATACGACCGCATTTGATAAGCCACCATCTGATTCAAAACACATGTTTGATACATATTCTCCAATAGTTGGGACAATGATGTTTAGGTGTTCGTGTGTATCAAGACAGATTGACTCTGTCGGTGGACATTCTAATGAATCGAGAGATGTGTCCGCAATATATGGGATGTACAAGCTCTTTAGCTCATCCCATTCGTAGTATACGACCGCATTTGATAAGCCACCATCTGATTCAAAACACATGTTTGATACATATTCTGCAATAGTTGGGACAATGATGTTTAGGTCTTCGTTTGTATCGAAACAGATTGACTCTGTCGGTGGACATTCTAATGAATCGAAAGAAGTGTCCGCAATATAAGGGACAATGATGTTTAGGTCTTCGTTTGTATCAAAACAGATTGACTTTCTAATGAATCGAAAGAAGTGTCCACAATATATGGGATGTACAAGCTCTTTAGCTCATCCCATTCGTAGTATACTACTGCATTTGATAAGCCACCATCTAATTCAAAACACGTTTGATTCAAATTCTCCAATAGTTGGGACTATTGGAGATGTTTAGATCTTCGTTTGTATCAAAACAGATTGACTCCATGGTGGACTTTCTAATGAATCATATGAAGTCTGCGCAATATATTTGATGTACCAGCTCTTTAGCTCATCCCATTTGTAGTATACTACCACATTTGATAAGCCACCATCTGATTCAAAACACATGTTTGATACATATTCTCCTATAGTTGGGACTATGATGTTTAGGTCTTTGTATCGAAACAGATTGACTCCGTGGTGGACTTTCTAATGAATCGAATGAAGACTCCGCAATATATTTGATGTACAAGCTCTTTAGCTCATCCCAATCGTAGTATACTACCGCATTTGATAAGCCAACATGTGATTCAAAACACGTTTGATACATATTCTCCAATAGTTGGGACTATCATGTTTAGGTCTTCGTGTGTATAAAAACAGATTGACTCCGTGGTGGACTTTCTAATGAAACGAAAGAAGTGTCCGATATATATGGGATGTACAAGCTCTTTAGCTCATCCCATTCGTAGTATACTACCGCATTCGATAAGCCACCATCTGATTCAAAACACATGTTTGATACATATTCTCCAATAGTTGGGAATATGATGTTTAGGTCTTCGTGTGTATAAAAACAGATTGACTCTGTCGGTGGACATTCTAATGAATCGAGAGATGTGTCCGCAATATATGGGATGTACAAGGTCTTTAGCTCATCCCATTCGTAGTATACTACCGCATTTGATAAGCCAACATGTGATTCAAAACACGTTTGATACATATTCTCCAATAGTTGGGACTATTGGAGATATTTAGATCTTCGTTTGTATCAAAACAGATTGACTCCGTGGTGGACTTTCTAATGAATCGAATGAAGACTCCGCAATATATTTGATGTACAAGCTCTTTAGCTCATCCCAATCGTAGTATACTACCGCATTTTATAAGCTACCATCTGATTCAAAACACATGTTTGATACATATTCTCCAATAGTTGGGACTATCATGTTTAGGTCTTCGTATGTATCAAAACAGATTGACTCTGTCGGTCGACATTCTAATGAATCGAGAGATGTGTCCGCAATATATGGGATGTACAAGGTCTTTAGCTCATCCCATTCGTAGTATACTACCGCATTTGATAAGCCAACATGTGATTCAAAACACGTTTGATACATATTCTCCAATAGTTAGGACTATTGGAGATATTTAGATCTTCGTTTGTATCAAAACAGATTGACTCCGTGGTGGACTTTCTAATGAATCGAATGAAGACTCTGCAATATATTTGATGTACAAGCTCTTTAGCTCATCCCAATCGTAGTATACTACCGCATTTTATAAGGTACCATCCGATTCAAAACACATGTTTGATACATATTCTCCAATAGTTGGGACTATCATGTTTAGGTCTTCGTGTGTATAAAAACAGATTGACTCTGTCGGTGGACATTCTAATGAATCGAGAGATGTGTCCGCAATATATGGGATGTACAAGGTCTTTAGCTCATCCCATTCGTAGTATACTACCGCATTTGATAAGCAAACATGTGATTCAAAACACGTTTGATACATATTCTCCAATAGTTGGGACTATTGGAGATATTTAGATCTTCGTTTGTATCAAAACAGATTGACTCCGTGGTGGACTTTCTAATGAATCGAATGAAGACTCCGCAATATATTTGATGTACAAGCTCTTTAGCTCATCCCAATCGTAGTATACTACCGCATTTTATAAGCTACCATCTGATTCAAAACACATGTTTCATACATATTCTCCAATAGTTGGGACTATCATGTTTAGGTCTTCGTATGTATCAAAACAGATTGACTCTGTCGGTCGACATTCTAATGAATCGAGAGATGTGTCCTCAACATATGGGATGTACAAGCTCTTTAGCTCATCCCGTTCGTAGTATACGACCGCATTTGATAAGCCACCATCTGATTCAAAACACATGTTTCATACATATTCTCCAATAGTTGGGACTATGATGTTTAGGTCTTCGTATGTATCAAAACAGATTGACTCTGTCGGTGGACATTCTAATGAATCGAGAGATGTGTCCGCAATATATGGGATGTACAAGCTCTTTAGCTCATCCCATTCGTAGTATACGACCGCATTTGATAAGCCACCATCTGATTCAAAACACGTTTGATAGGACTATTGGAGATATTGGAGATGTTTAGATCTTCGTTTGTATCAAAACAGATTGACTCCGTGGTGGACTTTCTAATGAAACGAAAGAAGTGTCCGATATATATGGGATGTACAAGCTCTTTAGCTCATCCCATTCGTAGTATACTACCGCATTCGATAAGCCACCATCTGATTCAAAACACATGTTTGATACATATTCTCCAATAGTTGGGAATATGATGTTTAGGTCTTCGTGTGTATAAAAACAGATTGACTCTGTCGGTGGACATTCTAATGAATCGAGAGATGTGTCCGCAATATATGGGATGTACAAGGTCTTTAGCTCATCCCATTCGTAGTATACTACCGCATTTGATAAGCCAACATGTGATTCAAAACACGTTTGATACATATTCTCCAATAGTTGGGACTATTGGAGATATTTAGATCTTCGTTTGTATCAAAACAGATTGACTCCGTGGTGGACTTTCTAATGAATCGAATGAAGACTCCGCAATATATTTGATGTACAAGCTCTTTAGCTCATCCCAATCGTAGTATACTACCGCATTTTATAAGCTACCATCTGATTCAAAACACATGTTTGATACATATTCTCCAATAGTTGGGACTATCATGTTTAGGTCTTCGTATGTATCAAAACAGATTGACTCTGTCGGTCGACATTCTAATGAATCGAGAGATGTGTCCGCAATATATGGGATGTACAAGGTCTTTAGCTCATCCCATTCGTAGTATACTACC
The DNA here is from genome assembly GCF_044657685.1 of Stegodyphus dumicola. Lineage (NCBI taxonomy): Eukaryota > Metazoa > Arthropoda > Arachnida > Araneae > Eresidae > Stegodyphus > Stegodyphus dumicola. Next base: position 237,679,533 of record NC_140772.1, on the reverse strand, counting down.
GCATTTGATAAGCCAACATGTGATTCAAAACACGTTTGATACATATTCTCCAATAGTTAGGACTATTGGAGATATTTAGATCTTCGTTTGTATCAAAACAGATTGACTCCGTGGTGGACTTTCTAATGAATCGAATGAAGACTCTGCAATATATTTGATGTACAAGCTCTTTAGCTCATCCCAATCGTAGTATACTACCGCATTTTATAAGGTACCATCTGATTCAAAACACATGTTTGATACATATTCTCCAATAGTTGGGACTATCCTGTTTAGGTCTTCGTGTGTATAAAAACAGATTGACTCTGTCGGTGGACATTCTAATGAATCGAGAGATGTGTCCGCAATATATGGGATGTACAAGGCCTTTAGCTCATCCCATTCGTAGTATACTACCGCATTTGATAAGCCAACATGTGATTCAAAACACGTTTGATACATATTCTCCAATAGTTGGGACTATTGGAGATATTTAGATCTTCGTTTGTATCAAAACAGATTGACTCTGTGGTGGACTTTCTAATGAATCGAATGAAGACTCCGCAATATATTTGATGTACAAGCTCTTTAGCTCATCCCAATCGTAGTATACTACCGCATTTTATGAGCTACCATCTGATTCAAAACACATGTTTCATACATATTCTCCAATAGTTGGGACTATCATGTTTAGGTCTTCGTATGTATCAAAACAGATTGACTCTGTCGGTCGACATTCTAATGAATCGAGAGATGTGTCCGCAATATATGGGATGTACAAGCTCTTTAGCTCATCCCGTTCGTAGTATACGACCGCATTTGATAAGCCACCATCTGATTCAAAAGACATGTTTGATACATATTCTCCAATAGTTGGGACTATCACGTTTAGGTCTTCGTATGTATCAAAACTGATTGACTCTGTCGGTCGACATTCTAATGAATCGAGAGATGTGTCCGCAATATATGGGATGTACAAGCTCTTTAGCTCATCCCATTCGTAGTATACGACCGCATTTGATAAGCCACCATCTGATTCAAAACACATGTTTGATACATATTCTGCAATAGTTGGGACAATGATGTTTAGGTCTTCGTTTGTATCAAAACAGATTGACTTTCTAATGAATCGAATGAAGTCTCTGCAATATATGGGACGTACAAGCTCTTTAGCTCATCCCATTCGTAGTATACTACCGCATTTGATAAGCCACCATCTGATTCAAAACACATGTTTGATACATATTCTCCTATAGATGGGACTATGATGTTTAGGTCTTCGTGTGTATCAAAACAGATTGACTCTGTCGGTGGACATTCTAATGAATCGAGAGATGTGTCCGCAATATATGGGATGTACAAGCTCTTTAGCTCATCCCATTCGTAGTATACGACCGCATTTGATAAGCCACCATCTGATTCAAAACACATGTTTGATACATATTCTCCAATAGTTGGGACAATGATGTTTAGGTGTTCGTGTGTATCAAGACAGATTGACTCTGTCGGTGGACATTCTAATGAATCGAGAGATGTGTCCGCAATATATGGGATGTACAAGCTCTTTAGCTCATCCCATTCGTAGTATACGACCGCATTTGATAAGCCACCATCTGATTCAAAACACATGTTTGATACATATTCTGCAATAGTTGGGACAATGATGTTTAGGTCTTCGTTTGTATCGAAACAGATTGACTCTGTCGGTGGACATTCTAATGAATCGAAAGAAGTGTCCGCAATATAAGGGACAATGATGTTTAGGTCTTCGTTTGTATCAAAACAGATTGACTTTCTAATGAATCGAAAGAAGTGTCCACAATATATGGGATGTACAAGCTCTTTAGCTCATCCCATTCGTAGTATACTACTGCATTTGATAAGCCACCATCTAATTCAAAACACGTTTGATTCAAATTCTCCAATAGTTGGGACTATTGGAGATGTTTAGATCTTCGTTTGTATCAAAACAGATTGACTCCATGGTGGACTTTCTAATGAATCATATGAAGTCTGCGCAATATATTTGATGTACAAGCTCTTTAGCTCATCCCATTTGTAGTATACTACCACATTTGATAAGCCACCATCTGATTCAAAACACATGTTTGATACATATTCTCCTATAGTTGGGACTATGATGTTTAGGTCTTTGTATCGAAACAGATTGACTCCGTGGTGGACTTTCTAATGAATCGAATGAAGACTCCGCAATATATTTGATGTACAAGCTCTTTAGCTCATCCCAATCGTAGTATACTACCGCATTTTATAAGCTACCATCTGATTCAAAACACATGTTTGATACATATTCTCCAATAGTTGGGACTATCATGTTTAGGTCTTCGTGTGTATAAAAACAGATTGACTCCGTGGTGGACTTTCTAATGAAACGAAAGAAGTGTCCGATATATATGGGATGTACAAGCTCTTTAGCTCATCCCATTCGTAGTATACTACCGCATTCGATAAGCCACCATCTGATTCAAAACACATGTTTGATACATATTCTCCAATAGTTGGGAATATGATGTTTAGGTCTTCGTGTGTATAAAAACAGATTGACTCTGTCGGTGGACATTCTAATGAATCGAGAGATGTGTCCGCAATATATGGGATGTACAAGGTCTTTAGCTCATCCCATTCGTAGTATACTACCGCATTTGATAAGCCAACATGTGATTCAAAACACGTTTGATACATATTCTCCAATAGTTGGGACTATTGGAGATATTTAGATCTTCGTTTGTATCAAAACAGATTGACTCCGTGGTGGACTTTCTAATGAATCGAATGAAGACTCCGCAATATATTTGATGTACAAGCTCTTTAGCTCATCCCAATCGTAGTATACTACCGCATTTTATAAGCTACCATCTGATTCAAAACACATGTTTGATACATATTCTCCAATAGTTGGGACTATCATGTTTAGGTCTTCGTATGTATCAAAACAGATTGACTCTGTCGGTCGCCATTCTAATGAATCGAGAGATGTGTCCGCAATATATGGGATGTACAAGGTCTTTAGCTCATCCCATTCGTAGTATACTACCGCATTTGATAAGCCAACATGTGATTCAAAACACGTTTGATACATATTCTCCAATAGTTAGGACTATTGGAGATATTTAGATCTTCGTTTGTATCAAAACAGATTGACTCCGTGGTGGACTTTCTAATGAATCGAATGAAGACTCTGCAATATATTTGATGTACAAGCTCTTTAGCTCATCCCAATCGTAGTATACTACCGCATTTTATAAGGTACCATCTGATTCAAAACACATGTTTGATACATATTCTCCAATAGTTGGGACTATCATGTTTAGGTCTTCGTGTGTATAAAAACAGATTGACTCTGTCGGTGGACATTCTAATGAATCGAGAGATGTGTCCGCAATATATGGGATGTAGAAGGCCTTTAGCTCATCCCATTCGTAGTATACTACCGCATTTGATAAGCCAACATGTGATTCAAAACACGTTTGATACATATTCTCCAATAGTTGGGACTATTGGAGATATTTAGATCTTCGTTTGTATCAAAACAGATTGACTCTGTGGTGGACTTTCTAATGAATCGAATGAAGACTCCGCAATATATTTGATGTACAAGCTCTTTAGCTCATCCCAATCGTAGTATACTACCGCATTTTATGAGCTACCATCTGATTCAAAACACATGTTTCATACATATTCTCCAATAGTTGGGACTATCATGTTTAGGTCTTCGTATGTATCAAAACAGATTGATTCTGTCGGTCGACATTCTAATGAATCGAGAGATGTGTCCGCAATATATGGGATGTACAAGCTCTTTAGCTCATCCCGTTCGTAGTATACGACCGCATTTGATAAGCCACCATCTGATTCAAAAGACATGTTTGATACATATTCTCCAATAGTTGGGACTATCATGTTTAGGTCTTCGTGTGTATAAAAACAGATTGACTCTGTCGGTGGACATTCTAATGAATCGAGAGATGTGTCCGCAATATATGGGATGTACAAGGCCTTTAGCTCATCCCATTCGTAGTATACTACCGCATTTGATAAGCCAACATGTGATTCAAAACACGTTTGATACATATTCTCCAATAGTTGGGACTATTGGAGATATTTAGATCTTCGTTTGTATCAAAACAGATTGACTCCGTGGTGGACTTTCTAATGAATCGAATGAAGACTCCGCAATATATTTGATGTACAAGCTCTTTAGCTCATCCCAATCGTAGTATACTACCGCATTTTATAAGCTACCATCTGATTCAAAACACATGTTTCATACATATTCTCCAATAGTTGGGACTATCATGTTTAGGTCTTCGTATGTATCAAAACAGATTGACTCTGTCGGTCGACATTCTAATGAATCGAGAGATGTGTCCTCAACATATGGGATGTACAAGCTCTTTAGCTCATCCCGTTCGTAGTATACGACCGCATTTGATAAGCCACCATCTGATTCAAAACACATGTTTCATACATATTCTCCAATAGTTGGGACTATGATGTTTAGGTCTTCGTATGTATCAAAACAGATTGACTCTGTCGGTGGACATTCTAATGAATCGAGAGATGTGTCCGCAATATATGGGATGTACAAGCTCTTTAGCTCATCCCATTCGTAGTATACGACCGCATTTGATAAGCCACCATCTGATTCAAAACACATGTTTGATACATATTCTCCAATAGTTGTGACTATGATGTTTAGGTCTTCGTGTGTATCAAAACAGATTGACTCTGTCGGTGGACATTCTAATGATTCGAGAGAAGTGTCCGCAATATATGGGATGTACAAGCTCTTTAGCTCATCCCATTCGTAGTATACTACCGCATTTGATAAGCCACCATCTGATTCAAAACACGTTTGATAGGACTATTGGAGATATTGGAGATGTTTAGATCTTCGTTTGTATCAAAACAGATTGACTCCGTGGTGGACTTTCTAATGAAACGAAAGAAGTGTCCGATATATATGGGATGTACAAGCTCTTTAGCTCATCCCATTCGTAGTATACTACCGCATTCGATAAGCCACCATCTGATTCAAAACACATGTTTGATACATATTCTCCAATAGTTGGGAATATGATGTTTAGGTCTTCGTGTGTATAAAAACAGATTGACTCTGTCGGTGGACATTCTAATGAATCGAGAGATGTGTCCGCAATATATGGGATGTACAAGGTCTTTAGCTCATCCCATTCGTAGTATACTACCGCATTTGATAAGCCAACATGTGATTCAAAACACGTTTGATACATATTCTCCAATAGTTGGGACTATTGGAGATATTTAGATCTTCGTTTGTATCAAAACAGATTGACTCCGTGGTGGACTTTCTAATGAATCGAATGAAGACTCCGCAATATATTTGATGTACAAGCTCTTTAGCTCATCCCAATCGTAGTATACTACCGCATTTTATAAGCTACCATCTGATTCAAAACACATGTTTGATACATATTCTCCAATAGTTGGGACTATCATGTTTAGGTCTTCGTATGTATCAAAACAGATTGACTCTGTCGGTCGACATTCTAATGAATCGAGAGATGTGTCCGCAATATATGGGATGTACAAGGTCTTTAGCTCATCCCATTCGTAGTATACTACCGCATTTGATAAGCCAACATGTGATTCAAAACACGTTTGATACATATTCTCCAATAGTTAGGACTATTGGAGATATTTAGATCTTCGTTTGTATCAAAACAGATTGACTCCGTGGTGGACTTTCTAATGAATCGAATGAAGACTCTGCAATATATTTGATGTACAAGCTCTTTAGCTCATCCCAATCGTAGTATACTACCGCATTTTATAAGGTACCATCTGATTCAAAACACATGTTTGATACATATTCTCCAATAGTTGGGACTATCCTGTTTAGGTCTTCGTGTGTATAAAAACAGATTGACTCTGTCGGTGGACATTCTAATGAATCGAGAGATGTGTCCGCAATATATGGGATGTACAAGGCCTTTAGCTCATCCCATTCGTAGTATACTACCGCATTTGATAAGCCAACATGTGATTCAAAACACGTTTGATACATATTCTCCAATAGTTGGGACTATTGGAGATATTTAGATCTTCGTTTGTATCAAAACAGATTGACTCTGTGGTGGACTTTCTAATGAATCGAATGAAGACTCCGCAATATATTTGATGTACAAGCTCTTTAGCTCATCCCAATCGTAGTATACTACCGCATTTTATGAGCTACCATCTGATTCAAAACACATGTTTCATACATATTCTCCAATAGTTGGGACTATCATGTTTAGGTCTTCGTATGTATCAAAACAGATTGACTCTGTCGGTCGACATTCTAATGAATCGAGAGATGTGTCCGCAATATATGGGATGTACAAGCTCTTTAGCTCATCCCGTTCGTAGTATACGACCGCATTTGATAAGCCACCATCTGATTCAAAAGACATGTTTGATACATATTCTCCAATAGTTGGGACTATCACGTTTAGGTCTTCGTATGTATCAAAACTGATTGACTCTGTCGGTCGACATTCTAATGAATCGAGAGATGTGTCCGCAATATATGGGATGTACAAGCTCTTTAGCTCATCCCATTCGTAGTATACGACCGCATTTGATAAGCCACCATCTGATTCAAAACACATGTTTGATACATATTCTCCTATAGATGGGACTATGATGTTTAGGTCTTCGTGTGTATCAAAACAGATTGACTCTGTCGGTGGACATTCTAATGAATCGAGAGATGTGTCCGCAATATATGGGATGTACAAGCTCTTTAGCTCATCCCATTCGTAGTATACGACCGCATTTGATAAGCCACCATCTGATTCAAAACACATGTTTGATACATATTCTCCAATAGTTGGGACAATGATGTTTAGGTGTTCGTGTGTATCAAGACAGATTGACTCTGTCGGTGGACATTCTAATGAATCGAGAGATGTGTCCGCAATATATGGGATGTACAAGCTCTTTAGCTCATCCCATTCGTAGTATACGACCGCATTTGATAAGCCACCATCTGATTCAAAACACATGTTTGATACATATTCTGCAATAGTTGGGACAATGATGTTTAGGTCTTCGTTTGTATCGAAACAGATTGACTCTGTCGGTGGACATTCTAATGAATCGAAAGAAGTGTCCGCAATATAAGGGACAATGATGTTTAGGTCTTCGTTTGTATCAAAACAGATTGACTTTCTAATGAATCGAAAGAAGTGTCCACAATATATGGGATGTACAAGCTCTTTAGCTCATCCCATTCGTAGTATACTACTGCATTTGATAAGCCACCATCTAATTCAAAACACGTTTGATTCAAATTCTCCAATAGTTGGGACTATTGGAGATGTTTAGATCTTCGTTTGTATCAAAACAGATTGACTCCATGGTGGACTTTCTAATGAATCATATGAAGTCTGCGCAATATATTTGATGTACAAGCTCTTTAGCTCATCCCATTTGTAGTATACTACCACATTTGATAAGCCACCATCTGATTCAAAACACATGTTTGATACATATTCTCCTATAGTTGGGACTATGATGTTTAGGTCTTTGTATCGAAACAGATTGACTCCGTGGTGGACTTTCTAATGAATCGAATGAAGACTCCGCAATATATTTGATGTACAAGCTCTTTAGCTCATCCCAATCGTAGTATACTACCGCATTTTATAAGCTACCATCTGATTCAAAACACATGTTTGATACATATTCTCCAATAGTTGGGACTATCATGTTTAGGTCTTCGTGTGTATAAAAACAGATTGACTCCGTGGTGGACTTTCTAATGAAACGAAAGAAGTGTCCGATATATATGGGATGTACAAGCTCTTTAGCTCATCCCATTCGTAGTATACTACCGCATTCGATAAGCCACCATCTGATTCAAAACACATGTTTGATACATATTCTCCAATAGTTGGGAATATGATGTTTAGGTCTTCGTGTGTATAAAAACAGATTGACTCTGTCGGTGGACATTCTAATGAATCGAGAGATGTGTCCGCAATATATGGGATGTACAAGGTCTTTAGCTCATCCCATTCGTAGTATACTACCGCATTTGATAAGCCAACATGTGATTCAAAACACGTTTGATACATATTCTCCAATAGTTGGGACTATTGGAGATATTTAGATCTTCGTTTGTATCAAAACAGATTGACTCCGTGGTGGACTTTCTAATGAATCGAATGAAGACTCCGCAATATATTTGATGTACAAGCTCTTTAGCTCATCCCAATCGTAGTATACTACCGCATTTTATAAGCTACCATCTGATTCAAAACACATGTTTGATACATATTCTCCAATAGTTGGGACTATCATGTTTAGGTCTTCGTATGTATCAAAACAGATTGACTCTGTCGGTCGCCATTCTAATGAATCGAGAGATGTGTCCGCAATATATGGGATGTACAAGGTCTTTAGCTCATCCCATTCGTAGTATACTACCGCATTTGATAAGCCAACATGTGATTCAAAACACATGTTTGATACATATTCTCCAATAGTTGGGACAATGATGTTTAGGTGTTCGTGTGTATCAAGACAGATTGACTCTGTCGGTGGACATTCTAATGAATCGAGAGATGTGTCCGCAATATATGGGATGTACAAGCTCTTTAGCTCATCCCATTCGTAGTATACGACCGCATTTGATAAGCCACCATCTGATTCAAAACACATGTTTGATACATATTCTGCAATAGTTGGGACAATGATGTTTAGGTCTTCGTTTGTATCGAAACAGATTGACTCTGTCGGTGGACATTCTAATGAATCGAAAGAAGTGTCCGCAATATAAGGGACAATGATGTTTAGGTCTTCGTTTGTATCAAAACAGATTGACTTTCTAATGAATCGAAAGAAGTGTCCACAATATATGGGATGTACAAGCTCTTTAGCTCATCCCATTCGTAGTATACTACTGCATTTGATAAGCCACCATCTAATTCAAAACACGTTTGATTCAAATTCTCCAATAGTTGGGACTATTGGAGATGTTTAGATCTTCGTTTGTATCAAAACAGATTGACTCCATGGTGGACTTTCTAATGAATCATATGAAGTCTGCGCAATATATTTGATGTACAAGCTCTTTAGCTCATCCCATTTGTAGTATACTACCACATTTGATAAGCCACCATCTGATTCAAAACACATGTTTGATACATATTCTCCTATAGTTGGGACTATGATGTTTAGGTCTTTGTATCGAAACAGATTGACTCCGTGGTGGACTTTCTAATGAATCGAATGAAGACTCCGCAATATATTTGATGTACAAGCTCTTTAGCTCATCCCAATCGTAGTATACTACCGCATTTTATAAGCTACCATCTGATTCAAAACACATGTTTGATACATATTCTCCAATAGTTGGGACTATCATGTTTAGGTCTTCGTGTGTATAAAAACAGATTGACTCCGTGGTGGACTTTCTAATGAAACGAAAGAAGTGTCCGATATATATGGGATGTACAAGCTCTTTAGCTCATCCCATTCGTAGTATACTACCGCATTCGATAAGCCACCATCTGATTCAAAACACATGTTTGATACATATTCTCCAATAGTTGGGAATATGATGTTTAGGTCTTCGTGTGTATAAAAACAGATTGACTCTGTCGGTGGACATTCTAATGAATCGAGAGATGTGTCCGCAATATATGGGATGTACAAGGTCTTTAGCTCATCCCATTCGTAGTATACTACCGCATTTGATAAGCCAACATGTGATTCAAAAGACGTTTGATACATATTCTCCAATAGTTGGGACTATTGGAGATATTTAGATCTTCGTTTGTATCAAAACAGATTGACTCCGTGGTGGACTTTCTAATGAATCGAATGAAGACTCCGCAATATATTTGATGTACAAGCTCTTTAGCTCATCCCAATCGTAGTATACTACCGCATTTTATAAGCTACCATCTGATTCAAAACACATGTTTCATACATATTCTCCAATAGTTGGGACTATCATGTTTAGGTCTTCGTATGTATCAAAACAGATTGACTCTGTCGGTGGACATTCTAATGAATCGAGAGATGTGTCCGCAATATATGGGATGTACAAGCTCTTTAGCTCATCCCATTCGTAGTATACGACCGCATTTGATAAGCCACCATCTGATTCAAAACACATGTTTGATACATATTCTCCAATAGTTGGGACAATGATGTTTAGGTGTTCGTGTGTATCAAGACAGATTGACTCTGTCGGTGGACATTCTAATGAATCGAGAGATGTGTCCGCAATATATGGGATGTACAAGCTCTTTAGCTCATCCCATTCGTAGTATACGACCGCATTTGATAAGCCACCATCTGATTCAAAACACATGTTTGATACATATTCTGCAATAGTTGGGACAATGATGTTTAGGTCTTCGTTTGTATCGAAACAGATTGACTCTGTCGGTGGACATTCTAATGAATCGAAAGAAGTGTCCGCAATATAAGGGACAATGATGTTTAGGTCTTCGTTTGTATCAAAACAGATTGACTTTCTAATGAATCGAAAGAAGTGTCCACAATATATGGGATGTACAAGCTCTTTAGCTCATCCCATTCGTAGTATACTACTGCATTTGATAAGCCACCATCTAATTCAAAACACGTTTGATTCAAATTCTCCAATAGTTGGGACTATTGGAGATGTTTAGATCTTCGTTTGTATCAAAACAGATTGACTCCATGGTGGACTTTCTAATGAATCATATGAAGTCTGCGCAATATATTTGATGTACAAGCTCTTTAGCTCATCCCATTTGTAGTATACTACCACATTTGATAAGCCACCATCTGATTCAAAACACATGTTTGATACATATTCTCCTATAGTTGGGACTATGATGTTTAGGTCTTTGTATCGAAACAGATTGACTCCGTGGTGGACTTTCTAATGAATCGAATGAAGACTCCGCAATATATTTGATGTACAAGCTCTTTAGCTCATCCCAATCGTAGTATACTACCGCATTTTATAAGCTACCATCTGATTCAAAACACATGTTTGATACATATTCTCCAATAGTTGGGACTATCATGTTTAGGTCTTCGTGTGTATAAAAACAGATTGACTCCGTGGTGGACTTTCTAATGAAACGAAAGAAGTGTCCGATATATATGGGATGTACAAGCTCTTTAGCTCATCCCATTCGTAGTATACTACCGCATTCGATAAGCCACCATCTGATTCAAAACACATGTTTGATACATATTCTCCAATAGTTGGGAATATGATGTTTAGGTCTTCGTGTGTATAAAAACAGATTGACTCTGTCGGTGGACATTCTAATGAATCGAGAGATGTGTCCGCAATATATGGGATGTACAAGGTCTTTAGCTCATCCCATTCGTAGTATACTACCGCATTTGATAAGCCAACATGTGATTCAAAACACGTTTGATACATATTCTCCAATAGTTGGGACTATTGGAGATATTTAGATCTTCGTTTGTATCAAAACAGATTGACTCCGTGGTGGACTTTCTAATGAATCGAATGAAGACTCCGCAATATATTTGATGTACAAGCTCTTTAGCTCATCCCAATCGTAGTATACTACCGCATTTTATAAGCTACCATCTGATTCAAAACACATGTTTGATACATATTCTCCAATAGTTGGGACTATCATGTTTAGGTCTTCGTATGTATCAAAACAGATTGACTCTGTCGGTCGCCATTCTAATGAATCGAGAGATGTGTCCGCAATATATGGGATGTACAAGGTCTTTAGCTCATCCCATTCGTAGTATACTACCGCATTTGATAAGCCAACATGTGATTCAAAACACATGTTTGATACATATTCTCCAATAGTTAGGACTATTGGAGATATTTAGATCTTCGTTTGTATCAAAACAGATTGACTCCGTGGTGGACTTTCTAATGAATCGAATGAAGACTCCGCAATATATTTGATGTACAAGCTCTTTAGCTCATCCCAATCGTAGTATACTACCGCATTTTATGAGCTACCATCTGATTCAAAACACATGTTTCATACATATTCTCCAATAGTTGGGACTATCATGTTTAGGTCTTCATATGTATCAAAACAGATTGATTCTGTCGGTCGACATTCTAATGAATCGAGAGATGTGTCCGCAATATATGGGATGTACAAGCTCTTTAGCTCATCCCGTTCGTAGTATACGACCGCATTTGATAAGCCACCATCTGATTCAAAAGACATGTTTGATACATATTCTCCAATAGTTGGGACTATCATGTTTAGGTCTTCGTGTGTATAAAAACAGATTGACTCTGTCGGTGGACATTCTAATGAATCGAGAGATGTGTCCGCAATATATGGGATGTACAAGGTCTTTAGCTCATCCCATTCGTAGTATACTACCGCATTTGATAAGCAAACATGTGATTCAAAACACGTTTGATACATATTCTCCAATAGTTGGGACTATTGGAGATATTTAGATCTTCGTTTGTATCAAAACAGATTGACTCCGTGGTGGACTTTCTAATGAATCGAATGAAGACTCCGCAATATATTTGATGTACAAGCTCTTTAGCTCATCCCAATCGTAGTATACTACCGCATTTTATAAGCTACCATCTGACTCAAAACACATGTTTCATACATATTCTCCAATAGTTGGGACTATCATGTTTAGGTCTTCGTATGTATCAAAACAGATTGACTCTGTCGGTCGACATTCTAATGAATCGAGAGATGTGTCCTCAACATATGGGATGTACAAGCTCTTTAGCTCATCCCGTTCGTAGTATACGACCGCATTTGATAAGCCACCATCTGATTCAAAAGACATGTTTGATACATATTCTCCAATAGTTGGGACAATGATGTTTAGGTCTTCGTTTGTATCAAAACAGATTGACTTTCTAATGAATCGAATGAAGTCTCTGCAATATATGGGACGTACAAGCTCTTTAGCTCATCCCATTCGTAGTTTACTACCGCATTTGATAAGCCACCATCTGATTCAAAACACATGTTTGATACATATTCTCCTATAGATGGGACTATGATGTTTAGGTCTTCGTGTGTATCAAAACAGATTGACTCTGTCGGTGGACATTCTAATGAATCGAAAGATGTGTCCGCAATATATGGGATGTACAAGCTCTTTAGCTCATCCCATTCGTAGTATACGAACGCATTTGATAAGCCACCATCTGATTCAAAACACATGTTTGATACATATTCTCCAATAGTTGGGACAATGATGTTTAGGTGTTCGTGTGTATCAAGACAGATTGACTCTGTCGGTGGACATTCTAATGAATCGAGAGATGTGTCCGCAATATATGGGATGTACAAGCTCTTTAGCTCATCCCATTCGTAGTATACGACCGCATTTGATAAGCCACCATCTGATTCAAAACACATGTTTGATACATATTCTGCAATAGTTGGGACAATGATGTTTAGGTCTTCGTTTGTATCGAAACAGATTGACTCTGTCGGTGGACATTCTAATGAATCGAAAGAAGTGTCCGCAATATAAGGGACAATGATGTTTAGGTCTTCGTTTGTATCAAAACAGATTGACTTTCTAATGAATCGAAAGAAGTGTCCACAATATATCGGATGTACAAGCTCTTTAGCTCATCCCATTCGTAGTATACTACTGCATTTGATAAGCCACCATCTAATTCAAAACACGTTTGATTCAAATTCTCCAATAGTTGGGACTATTGGAGATGTTTAGATCTTCGTTTGTATCAAAACAGATTGACTCCATGGTGGACTTTCTAATGAATCATATGAAGTCTCCGCAATATATTTGATGTACAAGCTCTTTAGCTCATCCCATTTGTAGTATACTACCACATTTGATAAGCCACCATCTGATTCAAAACACATGTTTGATACATATTCTCCTATAGTTGGGACTATGATGTTTAGGTCTTTGTTTGTATCGAAACAGATTGACTCCGTGGTGGACTTTCTAATGAATCGAATGAAGACTCCGCAATATATTTGATGTACAAGCTCTTTAGCTCATCCCAATCGTAGTATACTACCGCATTTTATAAGCTACCATCTGATTCAAAACACATGTTTGATACATATTCTCCAATAGTTGGGACTATGATGTTTAGGTCTTCGTATGTGTCAAAAGAGATTGACTCTGTCGTTGGACATTCTAATGAATCGAAAGAAGTGTCCGCAATATATGGGATGTACAAGCTCTTTAGCTCATCCCATTCGTAGTATACGACCGCATTTGATAAGCCACCATCTGATTCAAAAGACATGTTTGATACATATTCTGCAATAGTTGGGACAATGATGTTTAGGTCTTCGTTTGTATCAAAACAGATTGACTCTGTCGGTGGACATTCTAATGACTCGAAAGAAGTGTCCGCAATATATGGGATGTACAAGCTCTTTAGCTCATCCCATTCGTAGTATACGACCGCATTTGATAAGCCACCATCTGATTCAAAACACGTTTGATACATATTCTGCAATAGTTGGGACAATGATGTTTAGGTCTTCGTTTGTATCGAAACAGATTCACTCTGTCGGTGGACATTCTAATGAATCGAAAGAATTGTCCGCAATATAAGGGACAATGATGTTTAGGTCTTCGTTTGTATCAAAACAGATTGACTTTCTAATGAATCGAATGAAGTCTCTGCAATATATGGGACGTACAAGCTCTTTAGCTCATCCCATTCGTAGTATACTACTGCATTTGATAAGCCACCATCTGATTCAAAACACATGTTTGATACATATTCTCCTATAGATGGGACTATGATGTTTAGGTCTTTGTTTGTATCGAAACAGATCGAGTCTGTCGGTGGACTTTCTAATGAATCGAATGAGGTTTCCGCAATATATGGGATGTACAAGCTCTTTAGCTCATCCCATTCGTAGTATACTACCGCATTTGATAAGCCACCATCTGATTCAAAACACATGTTTGATACATATTCTCCAATAGTTGGGACTATTATGTTTAGGTCTTTGTTTGTATCGAAACAGATCGACTCTGTCGGTGGACTTTCTAATGAGTCGAGTGAAGTCTCCGCAATATATGGGATGTACAAGCTCTTTAGCTCATCCCATTCGTAGTATACGACCGCATTTGATAAGCCACCATCTGATTCAAAACACATGTTTGATACATATTCTCCAATAGTTGGGACAATGATGTTTAGGTGTTCGTGTGTATCAAGACAGATTGACTCTGTCGGTGGACATTCTAATGAATCGAGAGATGTGTCCGCAATATATGGGATGTACAAGCTCTTTAGCTCATCCCATTCGTAGTATACGACCGCATTTGATAAGCCACCATCTGATTCAAAACACATGTTTGATACATATTCTGCAATAGTTGGGACAATGATGTTTAGGTCTTCGTTTGTATCGAAACAGATTGACTCTGTCGGTGGACATTCTAATGAATCGAAAGAAGTGTCCGCAATATAAGGGACAATGATGTTTAGGTCTTCGTTTGTATCAAAACAGATTGACTTTCTAATGAATCGAAAGAAGTGTCCACAATATATGGGATGTACAAGCTCTTTAGCTCATCCCATTCGTAGTATACTACTGCATTTGATAAGCCACCATCTGATTCAAAACACATGTTTGATACATATTCTCCTATAGATGGGACTATGATGTTTAGGTCTTTGTTTGTATCGAAACAGATCGAGTCTGTCGGTGGACTTTCTAATGAATCGAATGAGGTTTCCGCAATATATGGGATGTACAAGCTCTTTAGCTCATCCCAATCGTAGTATACTACCGCATTTTATGAGCTACCATCTGATTCAAAACACATGTTTCATACATATTCTCCAATAGTTGGGACTATCATGTTTAGGTCTTCGTATGTATCAAAACAGATTGACTCTGTCGGTCGACATTCTAATGAATCGAGAGATGTGTCCGCAATATATGGGATGTACAAGCTCTTTAGCTCATCCCGTTCGTAGTATACGACCGCATTTGATAAGCCACCATCTGATTCAAAAGACATGTTTGATACATATTCTCCAATAGTTGGGACTATCACGTTTAGGTCTTCGTATGTATCAAAACTGATTGACTCTGTCGGTCGACATTCTAATGAATCGAGAGATGTGTCCGCAATATATGGGATGTACAAGCTCTTTAGCTCATCCCATTCGTAGTATACGACCGCATTTGATAAGCCACCATCTGATTCAAAACACATGTTTGATACATATTCTGCAATAGTTGGGACAATGATGTTTAGGTCTTCGTTTGTATCAAAACAGATTGACTTTCTAATGAATCGAATGAAGTCTCTGCAATATATGGGACGTACAAGCTCTTTAGCTCATCCCATTCGTAGTATACTACCGCATTTGATAAGCCACCATCTGATTCAAAACACATGTTTGATACATATTCTCCTATAGATGGGACTATGATGTTTAGGTCTTCGTGTGTATCAAAACAGATTGACTCTGTCGGTGGACATTCTAATGAATCGAGAGATGTGTCCGCAATATATGGGATGTACAAGCTCTTTAGCTCATCCCATTCGTAGTATACGACCGCATTTGATAAGCCACCATCTGATTCAAAACACATGTTTGATACATATTCTCCAATAGTTGGGACAATGATGTTTAGGTGTTCGTGTGTATCAAGACAGATTGACTCTGTCGGTGGACATTCTAATGAATCGAGAGATGTGTCCGCAATATATGGGATGTACAAGCTCTTTAGCTCATCCCATTCGTAGTATACGACCGCATTTGATAAGCCACCATCTGATTCAAAACACATGTTTGATACATATTCTGCAATAGTTGGGACAATGATGTTTAGGTCTTCGTTTGTATCGAAACAGATTGACTCTGTCGGTGGACATTCTAATGAATCGAAAGAAGTGTCCGCAATATAAGGGACAATGATGTTTAGGTCTTCGTTTGTATCAAAACAGATTGACTTTCTAATGAATCGAAAGAAGTGTCCACAATATATGGGATGTACAAGCTCTTTAGCTCATCCCATTCGTAGTATACTACTGCATTTGATAAGCCACCATCTAATTCAAAACACGTTTGATTCAAATTCTCCAATAGTTGGGACTATTGGAGATGTTTAGATCTTCGTTTGTATCAAAACAGATTGACTCCATGGTGGACTTTCTAATGAATCATATGAAGTCTGCGCAATATATTTGATGTACAAGCTCTTTAGCTCATCCCATTTGTAGTATACTACCACATTTGATAAGCCACCATCTGATTCAAAACACATGTTTGATACATATTCTCCTATAGTTGGGACTATGATGTTTAGGTCTTTGTATCGAAACAGATTGACTCCGTGGTGGACTTTCTAATGAATCGAATGAAGACTCCGCAATATATTTGATGTACAAGCTCTTTAGCTCATCCCAATCGTAGTATACTACCGCATTTGATAAGCCAACATGTGATTCAAAACACGTTTGATACATATTCTCCAATAGTTGGGACTATCATGTTTAGGTCTTCGTGTGTATAAAAACAGATTGACTCCGTGGTGGACTTTCTAATGAAACGAAAGAAGTGTCCGATATATATGGGATGTACAAGCTCTTTAGCTCATCCCATTCGTAGTATACTACCGCATTCGATAAGCCACCATCTGATTCAAAACACATGTTTGATACATATTCTCCAATAGTTGGGAATATGATGTTTAGGTCTTCGTGTGTATAAAAACAGATTGACTCTGTCGGTGGACATTCTAATGAATCGAGAGATGTGTCCGCAATATATGGGATGTACAAGGTCTTTAGCTCATCCCATTCGTAGTATACTACCGCATTTGATAAGCCAACATGTGATTCAAAACACGTTTGATACATATTCTCCAATAGTTGGGACTATTGGAGATATTTAGATCTTCGTTTGTATCAAAACAGATTGACTCCGTGGTGGACTTTCTAATGAATCGAATGAAGACTCCGCAATATATTTGATGTACAAGCTCTTTAGCTCATCCCAATCGTAGTATACTACCGCATTTTATAAGCTACCATCTGATTCAAAACACATGTTTGATACATATTCTCCAATAGTTGGGACTATCATGTTTAGGTCTTCGTATGTATCAAAACAGATTGACTCTGTCGGTCGACATTCTAATGAATCGAGAGATGTGTCCGCAATATATGGGATGTACAAGGTCTTTAGCTCATCCCATTCGTAGTATACTACCGCATTTGATAAGCCAACATGTGATTCAAAACACGTTTGATACATATTCTCCAATAGTTAGGACTATTGGAGATATTTAGATCTTCGTTTGTATCAAAACAGATTGACTCCGTGGTGGACTTTCTAATGAATCGAATGAAGACTCTGCAATATATTTGATGTACAAGCTCTTTAGCTCATCCCAATCGTAGTATACTACCGCATTTTATAAGGTACCATCCGATTCAAAACACATGTTTGATACATATTCTCCAATAGTTGGGACTATCATGTTTAGGTCTTCGTGTGTATAAAAACAGATTGACTCTGTCGGTGGACATTCTAATGAATCGAGAGATGTGTCCGCAATATATGGGATGTACAAGGTCTTTAGCTCATCCCATTCGTAGTATACTACCGCATTTGATAAGCAAACATGTGATTCAAAACACGTTTGATACATATTCTCCAATAGTTGGGACTATTGGAGATATTTAGATCTTCGTTTGTATCAAAACAGATTGACTCCGTGGTGGACTTTCTAATGAATCGAATGAAGACTCCGCAATATATTTGATGTACAAGCTCTTTAGCTCATCCCAATCGTAGTATACTACCGCATTTTATAAGCTACCATCTGATTCAAAACACATGTTTCATACATATTCTCCAATAGTTGGGACTATCATGTTTAGGTCTTCGTATGTATCAAAACAGATTGACTCTGTCGGTCGACATTCTAATGAATCGAGAGATGTGTCCTCAACATATGGGATGTACAAGCTCTTTAGCTCATCCCGTTCGTAGTATACGACCGCATTTGATAAGCCACCATCTGATTCAAAACACATGTTTCATACATATTCTCCAATAGTTGGGACTATGATGTTTAGGTCTTCGTATGTATCAAAACAGATTGACTCTGTCGGTGGACATTCTAATGAATCGAGAGATGTGTCCGCAATATATGGGATGTACAAGCTCTTTAGCTCATCCCATTCGTAGTATACGACCGCATTTGATAAGCCACCATCTGATTCAAAACACGTTTGATAGGACTATTGGAGATATTGGAGATGTTTAGATCTTCGTTTGTATCAAAACAGATTGACTCCGTGGTGGACTTTCTAATGAAACGAAAGAAGTGTCCGATATATATGGGATGTACAAGCTCTTTAGCTCATCCCATTCGTAGTATACTACCGCATTCGATAAGCCACCATCTGATTCAAAACACATGTTTGATACATATTCTCCAATAGTTGGGAATATGATGTTTAGGTCTTCGTGTGTATAAAAACAGATTGACTCTGTCGGTGGACATTCTAATGAATCGAGAGATGTGTCCGCAATATATGGGATGTACAAGGTCTTTAGCTCATCCCATTCGTAGTATACTACCGCATTTGATAAGCCAACATGTGATTCAAAACACGTTTGATACATATTCTCCAATAGTTGGGACTATTGGAGATATTTAGATCTTCGTTTGTATCAAAACAGATTGACTCCGTGGTGGACTTTCTAATGAATCGAATGAAGACTCCGCAATATATTTGATGTACAAGCTCTTTAGCTCATCCCAATCGTAGTATACTACCGCATTTTATAAGCTACCATCTGATTCAAAACACATGTTTGATACATATTCTCCAATAGTTGGGACTATCATGTTTAGGTCTTCGTATGTATCAAAACAGATTGACTCTGTCGGTCGACATTCTAATGAATCGAGAGATGTGTCCGCAATATATGGGATGTACAAGGTCTTTAGCTCATCCCATTCGTAGTATACTACCGCATTTGATAAGCCAACATGTGATTCAAAACACGTTTGATACATATTCTCCAATAGTTAGGACTATTGGAGATATTTAGATCTTCGTTTGTATCAAAACAGATTGACTCCGTGGTGGACTTTCTAATGAATCGAATGAAGACTCTGCAATATATTTGATGTACAAGCTCTTTAGCTCATCCCAATCGTAGTATACTACCGCATTTTATAAGGTACCATCTGATTCAAAACACATGTTTGATACATATTCTCCAATAGTTGGGACTATCCTGTTTAGGTCTTCGTGTGTATAAAAACAGATTGACTCTGTCGGTGGACATTCTAATGAATCGAGAGATGTGTCCGCAATATATGGGATGTACAAGGCCTTTAGCTCATCCCATTCGTAGTATACTACCGCATTTGATAAGCCAACATGTGATTCAAAACACGTTTGATACATATTCTCCAATAGTTGGGACTATTGGAGATATTTAGATCTTCGTTTGTATCAAAACAGATTGACTCTGTGGTGGACTTTCTAATGAATCGAATGAAGACTCCGCAATATATTTGATGTACAAGCTCTTTAGCTCATCCCAATCGTAGTATACTACCGCATTTTATGAGCTACCATCTGATTCAAAACACATGTTTCATACATATTCTCCAATAGTTGGGACTATCATGTTTAGGTCTTCGTATGTATCAAAACAGATTGACTCTGTCGGTCGACATTCTAATGAATCGAGAGATGTGTCCGCAATATATGGGATGTACAAGCTCTTTAGCTCATCCCGTTCGTAGTATACGACCGCATTTGATAAGCCACCATCTGATTCAAAAGACATGTTTGATACATATTCTCCAATAGTTGGGACTATCACGTTTAGGTCTTCGTATGTATCAAAACTGATTGACTCTGTCGGTCGACATTCTAATGAATCGAGAGATGTGTCCGCAATATATGGGATGTACAAGCTCTTTAGCTCATCCCATTCGTAGTATACGACCGCATTTGATAAGCCACCATCTGATTCAAAACACATGTTTGATACATATTCTGCAATAGTTGGGACAATGATGTTTAGGTCTTCGTTTGTATCAAAACAGATTGACTTTCTAATGAATCGAATGAAGTCTCTGCAATATATGGGACGTACAAGCTCTTTAGCTCATCCCATTCGTAGTATACTACCGCATTTGATAAGCCACCATCTGATTCAAAACACATGTTTGATACATATTCTCCTATAGATGGGACTATGATGTTTAGGTCTTCGTGTGTATCAAAACAGATTGACTCTGTCGGTGGACATTCTAATGAATCGAGAGATGTGTCCGCAATATATGGGATGTACAAGCTCTTTAGCTCATCCCATTCGTAGTATACGACCGCATTTGATAAGCCACCATCTGATTCAAA
Source organism: Stegodyphus dumicola (assembly GCF_044657685.1). Taxonomy (NCBI): domain Eukaryota; kingdom Metazoa; phylum Arthropoda; class Arachnida; order Araneae; family Eresidae; genus Stegodyphus; species Stegodyphus dumicola. Next base: position 237,658,149 of record NC_140772.1, on the reverse strand, counting down.
ACACATGTTTGATACATATTCACCAATAGTTGGGACAATGATGTTTAGGTGTTCGTGTGTATCAAGACAGATTGACTCTGTCGGTGGACATTCTAATGAATCGAGAGATGTGTCCGCAATATATGGGATGTACAAGCTCTTTAGCTCATCCCATTCGTAGTATACGACCGCATTTGATAAGCCACCATCTGATTCAAAACACATGTTTGATACATATTCTGCAATAGTTGGGACAATGATGTTTAGGTCTTCGTTTGTATCGAAACAGATTGACTCTGTCGGTGGACATTCTAATGAATCGAAAGAAGTGTCCGCAATATAAGGGACAATGATGTTTAGGTCTTCGTTTGTATCAAAACAGATTGACTTTCTAATGAATCGAAAGAAGTGTCCACAATATATGGGATGTACAAGCTCTTTAGCTCATCCCATTCGTAGTATACTACTGCATTTGATAAGCCACCATCTAATTCAAAACACGTTTGATTCAAATTCTCCAATAGTTGGGACTATTGGAGATGTTTAGATCTTCGTTTGTATCAAAACAGATTGACTCCATGGTGGACTTTCTAATGAATCATATGAAGTCTGCGCAATATATTTGATGTACAAGCTCTTTAGCTCATCCCATTTGTAGTATACTACCACATTTGATAAGCCACCATCTGATTCAAAACACATGTTTGATACATATTCTCCTATAGTTGGGACTATGATGTTTAGGTCTTTGTATCGAAACAGATTGACTCCGTGGTGGACTTTCTAATGAATCGAATGAAGACTCCGCAATATATTTGATGTACAAGCTCTTTAGCTCATCCCAATCGTAGTATACTACCGCATTTTATAAGCTACCATCTGATTCAAAACACATGTTTGATACATATTCTCCAATAGTTGGGACTATCATGTTTAGGTCTTCGTGTGTATAAAAACAGATTGACTCCGTGGTGGACTTTCTAATGAAACGAAAGAAGTGTCCGATATATATGGGATGTACAAGCTCTTTAGCTCATCCCATTCGTAGTATACTACCGCATTCGATAAGCCACCATCTGATTCAAAACACATGTTTGATACATATTCTCCAATAGTTGGGAATATGATGTTTAGGTCTTCGTGTGTATAAAAACAGATTGACTCTGTCGGTGGACATTCTAATGAATCGAGAGATGTGTCCGCAATATATGGGATGTACAAGGTCTTTAGCTCATCCCATTCGTAGTATACTACCGCATTTGATAAGCCAACATGTGATTCAAAACACGTTTGATACATATTCTCCAATAGTTGGGACTATTGGAGATATTTAGATCTTCGTTTGTATCAAAACAGATTGACTCCGTGGTGGACTTTCTAATGAATCGAATGAAGACTCCGCAATATATTTGATGTACAAGCTCTTTAGCTCATCCCAATCGTAGTATACTACCGCATTTTATAAGCTACCATCTGATTCAAAACACATGTTTGATACATATTCTCCAATAGTTGGGACTATCATGTTTAGGTCTTCGTATGTATCAAAACAGATTGACTCTGTCGGTCGCCATTCTAATGAATCGAGAGATGTGTCCGCAATATATGGGATGTACAAGGTCTTTAGCTCATCCCATTCGTAGTATACTACCGCATTTGATAAGCCAACATGTGATTCAAAACACGTTTGATACATATTCTCCAATAGTTAGGACTATTGGAGATATTTAGATCTTCGTTTGTATCAAAACATATTGACTCCGTGGTGGACTTTCTAATGAATCGAATGAAGACTCTGCAATATATTTGATGTACAAGCTCTTTAGCTCATCCCAATCGTAGTATACTACCGCATTTTATAAGGTACCATCTGATTCAAAACACATGTTTGATACATATTCTCCAATAGTTGGGACTATCATGTTTAGGTCTTCGTGTGTATAAAAACAGATTGACTCTGTCGGTGGACATTCTAATGAATCGAGAGATGTGTCCGCAATATATGGGATGTACAAGGCCTTTAGCTCATCCCATTCGTAGTATACTACCGCATTTGATAAGCCAACATGTGATTCAAAACACGTTTGATACATATTCTCCAATAGTTGGGACTATTGGAGATATTTAGATCTTCGTTTGTATCAAAACAGATTGACTCTGTGGTGGACTTTCTAATGAATCGAATGAAGACTCCGCAATATATTTGATGTACAAGCTCTTTAGCTCATCCCAATCGTAGTATACTACCGCATTTTATGAGCTACCATCTGATTCAAAACACATGTTTCATACATATTCTCCAATAGTTGGGACTATCATGTTTAGGTCTTCGTATGTATCAAAACAGATTGATTCTGTCGGTCGACATTCTAATGAATCGAGAGATGTGTCCGCAATATATGGGATGTACAAGCTCTTTAGCTCATCCCGTTCGTAGTATACGACCGCATTTGATAAGCCACCATCTGATTCAAAAGACATGTTTGATACATATTCTCCAATAGTTGGGACTATCATGTTTAGGTCTTCGTGTGTATAAAAACAGATTGACTCTGTCGGTGGACATTCTAATGAATCGAGAGATGTGTCCGCAATATATGGGATGTACAAGGCCTTTAGCTCATCCCATTCGTAGTATACTACCGCATTTGATAAGCCAACATGTGATTCAAAACACGTTTGATACATATTCTCCAATAGTTGGGACTATTGGAGATATTTAGATCTTCGTTTGTATCAAAACAGATTGACTCCGTGGTGGACTTTCTAATGAATCGAATGAAGACTCCGCAATATATTTGATGTACAAGCTCTTTAGCTCATCCCAATCGTAGTATACTACCGCATTTTATAAGCTACCATCTGATTCAAAACACATGTTTCATACATATTCTCCAATAGTTGGGACTATCATGTTTAGGTCTTCGTATGTATCAAAACAGATTGACTCTGTCGGTCGACATTCTAATGAATCGAGAGATGTGTCCTCAACATATGGGATGTACAAGCTCTTTAGCTCATCCCGTTCGTAGTATACGACCGCATTTGATAAGCCACCATCTGATTCAAAACACATGTTTCATACATATTCTCCAATAGTTGGGACTATGATGTTTAGGTCTTCGTATGTATCAAAACAGATTGACTCTGTCGGTGGACATTCTAATGAATCGAGAGATGTGTCCGCAATATATGGGATGTACAAGCTCTTTAGCTCATCCCATTCGTAGTATACGACCGCATTTGATAAGCCACCATCTGATTCAAAACACATGTTTGATACATATTCTCCAATAGTTGTGACTATGATGTTTAGGTCTTCGTGTGTATCAAAACAGATTGACTCTGTCGGTGGACATTCTAATGATTCGAGAGAAGTGTCCGCAATATATGGGATGTACAAGCTCTTTAGCTCATCCCATTCGTAGTATACTACCGCATTTGATAAGCCACCATCTGATTCAAAACACGTTTGATAGGACTATTGGAGATATTGGAGATGTTTAGATCTTCGTTTGTATCAAAACAGATTGACTCCGTGGTGGACTTTCTAATGAAACGAAAGAAGTGTCCGATATATATGGGATGTACAAGCTCTTTAGCTCATCCCATTCGTAGTATACTACCGCATTCGATAAGCCACCATCTGATTCAAAACACATGTTTGATACATATTCTCCAATAGTTGGGAATATGATGTTTAGGTCTTCGTGTGTATAAAAACAGATTGACTCTGTCGGTGGACATTCTAATGAATCGAGAGATGTGTCCGCAATATATGGGATGTACAAGGTCTTTAGCTCATCCCATTCGTAGTATACTACCGCATTTGATAAGCCAACATGTGATTCAAAACACGTTTGATACATATTCTCCAATAGTTAGGACTATTGGAGATATTTAGATCTTCGTTTGTATCAAAACAGATTGACTCCGTGGTGGAGTTTCTAATGAATCGAATGAAGACTCTGCAATATATTTGATGTACAAGCTCTTTAGCTCATCCCAATCGTAGTATACTACCGCATTTTATAAGGTACCATCTGATTCAAAACACATGTTTGATACATATTCTCCAATAGTTGGGACTATCCTGTTTAGGTCTTCGTGTGTATAAAAACAGATTGACTCTGTCGGTGGACATTCTAATGAATCGAGAGATGTGTCCGCAATATATGGGATGTACAAGGCCTTTAGCTCATCCCATTCGTAGTATACTACCGCATTTGATAAGCCAACATGTGATTCAAAACACGTTTGATACATATTCTCCAATAGTTGGGACTATTGGAGATATTTAGATCTTCGTTTGTATCAAAACAGATTGACTCTGTGGTGGACTTTCTAATGAATCGAATGAAGACTCCGCAATATATTTGATGTACAAGCTCTTTAGCTCATCCCAATCGTAGTATACTACCGCATTTTATGAGCTACCATCTGATTCAAAACACATGTTTCATACATATTCTCCAATAGTTGGGACTATCATGTTTAGGTCTTCGTATGTATCAAAACAGATTGACTCTGTCGGTCGACATTCTAATGAATCGAGAGATGTGTCCGCAATATATGGGATGTACAAGCTCTTTAGCTCATCCCGTTCGTAGTATACGACCGCATTTGATAAGCCACCATCTGATTCAAAAGACATGTTTGATACATATTCTCCAATAGTTGGGACTATCACGTTTAGGTCTTCGTATGTATCAAAACTGATTGACTCTGTCGGTCGACATTCTAATGAATCGAGAGATGTGTCCGCAATATATGGGATGTACAAGCTCTTTAGCTCATCCCATTCGTAGTATACGACCGCATTTGATAAGCCACCATCTGATTCAAAACACATGTTTGATACATATTCTCCTATAGATGGGACTATGATGTTTAGGTCTTCGTGTGTATCAAAACAGATTGACTCTGTCGGTGGACATTCTAATGAATCGAGAGATGTGTCCGCAATATATGGGATGTACAAGCTCTTTAGCTCATCCCATTCGTAGTATACGACCGCATTTGATAAGCCACCATCTGATTCAAAACACATGTTTGATACATATTCTCCAATAGTTGGGACAATGATGTTTAGGTGTTCGTGTGTATCAAGACAGATTGACTCTGTCGGTGGACATTCTAATGAATCGAGAGATGTGTCCGCAATATATGGGATGTACAAGCTCTTTAGCTCATCCCATTCGTAGTATACGACCGCATTTGATAAGCCACCATCTGATTCAAAACACATGTTTGATACATATTCTGCAATAGTTGGGACAATGATGTTTAGGTCTTCGTTTGTATCGAAACAGATTGACTCTGTCGGTGGACATTCTAATGAATCGAAAGAAGTGTCCGCAATATAAGGGACAATGATGTTTAGGTCTTCGTTTGTATCAAAACAGATTGACTTTCTAATGAATCGAAAGAAGTGTCCACAATATATGGGATGTACAAGCTCTTTAGCTCATCCCATTCGTAGTATACTACTGCATTTGATAAGCCACCATCTAATTCAAAACACGTTTGATTCAAATTCTCCAATAGTTGGGACTATTGGAGATGTTTAGATCTTCGTTTGTATCAAAACAGATTGACTCCATGGTGGACTTTCTAATGAATCATATGAAGTCTGCGCAATATATTTGATGTACAAGCTCTTTAGCTCATCCCATTTGTAGTATACTACCACATTTGATAAGCCACCATCTGATTCAAAACACATGTTTGATACATATTCTCCTATAGTTGGGACTATGATGTTTAGGTCTTTGTATCGAAACAGATTGACTCCGTGGTGGACTTTCTAATGAATCGAATGAAGACTCCGCAATATATTTGATGTACAAGCTCTTTAGCTCATCCCAATCGTAGTATACTACCGCATTTTATAAGCTACCATCTGATTCAAAACACATGTTTGATACATATTCTCCAATAGTTGGGACTATCATGTTTAGGTCTTCGTGTGTATAAAAACAGATTGACTCCGTGGTGGACTTTCTAATGAAACGAAAGAAGTGTCCGATATATATGGGATGTACAAGCTCTTTAGCTCATCCCATTCGTAGTATACTACCGCATTCGATAAGCCACCATCTGATTCAAAACACATGTTTGATACATATTCTCAAATAGTTGGGAATATGATGTTTAGGTCTTCGTGTGTATAAAAACAGATTGACTCTGTCGGTGGACATTCTAATGAATCGAGAGATGTGTCCGCAATATATGGGATGTACAAGGTCTTTAGCTCATCCCATTCGTAGTATACTACCGCATTTGATAAGCCAACATGTGATTCAAAACACGTTTGATACATATTCTCCAATAGTTGGGACTATTGGAGATATTTAGATCTTCGTTTGTATCAAAATAGATTGACTCCGTGGTGGACTTTCTAATGAATCGAATGAAGACTCCGCAATATATTTGATGTACAAGCTCTTTAGCTCATCCCAATCGTAGTATACTACCGCATTTTATAAGCTACCATCTGATTCAAAACACATGTTTGATACATATTCTCCAATAGTTGGGACTATCATGTTTAGGTCTTCGTATGTATCAAAACAGATTGACTCTGTCGGTCGCCATTCTAATGAATCGAGAGATGTGTCCGCAATATATGGGATGTACAAGGTCTTTAGCTCATCCCATTCGTAGTATACTACCGCATTTGATAAGCCAACATGTGATTCAAAACACATGTTTGATACATATTCTCCAATAGTTGGGACAATGATGTTTAGGTGTTCGTGTGTATCAAGACAGATTGACTCTGTCGGTGGACATTCTAATGAATCGAGAGATGTGTCCGCAATATATGGGATGTACAAGCTCTTTAGCTCATCCCATTCGTAGTATACGACCGCATTTGATAAGCCACCATCTGATTCAAAACACATGTTTGATACATATTCTGCAATAGTTGGGACAATGATGTTTAGGTCTTCGTTTGTATCGAAACAGATTGACTCTGTCGGTGGACATTCTAATGAATCGAAAGAAGTGTCCGCAATATAAGGGACAATGATGTTTAGGTCTTCGTTTGTATCAAAACAGATTGACTTTCTAATGAATCGAAAGAAGTGTCCACAATATATGGGATGTACAAGCTCTTTAGCTCATCCCATTCGTAGTATACTACTGCATTTGATAAGCCACCATCTAATTCAAAACACGTTTGATTCAAATTCTCCAATAGTTGGGACTATTGGAGATGTTTAGATCTTCGTTTGTATCAAAACAGATTGACTCCATGGTGGACTTTCTAATGAATCATATGAAGTCTGCGCAATATATTTGATGTACAAGCTCTTTAGCTCATCCCATTTGTAGTATACTACCACATTTGATAAGCCACCATCTGATTCAAAACACATGTTTGATACATATTCTCCTATAGTTGGGACTATGATGTTTAGGTCTTTGTATCGAAACAGATTGACTCCGTGGTGGACTTTCTAATGAATCGAATGAAGACTCCGCAATATATTTGATGTACAAGCTCTTTAGCTCATCCCAATCGTAGTATACTACCGCATTTTATAAGCTACCATCTGATTCAAAACACATGTTTGATACATATTCTCCAATAGTTGGGACTATCATGTTTAGGTCTTCGTGTGTATAAAAACAGATTGACTCCGTGGTGGACTTTCTAATGAAACGAAAGAAGTGTCCGATATATATGGGATGTACAAGCTCTTTAGCTCATCCCATTCGTAGTATACTACCGCATTCGATAAGCCACCATCTGATTCAAAACACATGTTTGATACATATTCTCCAATAGTTGGGAATATGATGTTTAGGTCTTCGTGTGTATAAAAACAGATTGACTCTGTCGGTGGACATTCTAATGAATCGAGAGATGTGTCCGCAATATATGGGATGTACAAGGTCTTTAGCTCATCCCATTCGTAGTATACTACCGCATTTGATAAGCCAACATGTGATTCAAAACACGTTTGATACATATTCTCCAATAGTTGGGACTATTGGAGATATTTAGATCTTCGTTTGTATCAAAACAGATTGACTCCGTGGTGGACTTTCTAATGAATCGAATGAAGACTCCGCAATATATTTGATGTACAAGCTCTTTAGCTCATCCCAATCGTAGTATACTACCGCATTTTATAAGCTACCATCTGATTCAAAACACATGTTTCATACATATTCTCCAATAGTTGGGACTATCATGTTTAGGTCTTCGTATGTATCAAAACAGATTGACTCTGTCGGTGGACATTCTAATGAATCGAGAGATGTGTCCGCAATATATGGGATGTACAAGCTCTTTAGCTCATCCCATTCGTAGTATACGACCGCATTTGATAAGCCACCATCTGATTCAAAACACATGTTTGATACATATTCTCCAATAGTTGGGACAATGATGTTTAGGTGTTCGTGTGTATCAAGACAGATTGACTCTGTCGGTGGACATTCTAATGAATCGAGAGATGTGTCCGCAATATATGGGATGTACAAGCTCTTTAGCTCATCCCATTCGTAGTATACGACCGCATTTGATAAGCCACCATCTGATTCAAAACACATGTTTGATACATATTCTGCAATAGTTGGGACAATGATGTTTAGGTCTTCGTTTGTATCGAAACAGATTGACTCTGTCGGTGGACATTCTAATGAATCGAAAGAAGTGTCCGCAATATAAGGGACAATGATGTTTAGGTCTTCGTTTGTATCAAAACAGATTGACTTTCTAATGAATCGAAAGAAGTGTCCACAATATATGGATGTACAAGCTCTTTAGCTCATCCCATTCGTAGTATACTACTGCATTTGATAAGCCACCATCTAATTCAAAACACGTTTGATTCAAATTCTCCAATAATTGGGACTATTGGAGATGTTTAGATCTTCGTTTGTATCAAAACAGATTGACTCCATGGTGGACTTTCTAATGAATCATATGAAGTCTGCGCAATATATTTGATGTACAAGCTCTTTAGCTCATCCCATTTGTAGTATACTACCACATTTGATAAGCCACCATCTGATTCAAAACACGTTTGATACATATTCTCCTATAGTTGGGACTATGATGTTTAGGTCTTTGTATCGAAACAGATTGACTCCGTGGTGGACTTTCTAATGAATCGAATGAAGACTCCGCAATATATTTGATGTACAAGCTCTTTAGCTCATCCCAATCGTAGTATACTACCGCATTTTATAAGCTACCATCTGATTCAAAACACATGTTTGATACATATTCTCCAATAGTTGGGACTATCATGTTTAGGTCTTCGTGTGTATAAAAACAGATTGACTCCGTGGTGGACTTTCTAATGAAACGAAAGAAGTGTCCGATATATATGGGATGTACAAGCTCTTTAGCTCATCCCATTCGTAGTATACTACCGCATTCGATAAGCCACCATCTGATTCAAAACACATGTTTGATACATATTCTCCAATAGTTGGGAATATGATGTTTAGGTCTTCGTGTGTATAAAAACAGATTGACTCTGTCGGTGGACATTCTAATGAATCGAGAGATGTGTCCGCAATATATGGGATGTACAAGGTCTTTAGCTCATCCCATTCGTAGTATACTACCGCATTTGATAAGCCAACATGTGATTCAAAACACGTTTGATACATATTCTCCAATAGTTAGGACTATTGGAGATATTTAGATCTTCGTTTGTATCAAAACAGATTGACTCCGTGGTGGAGTTTCTAATGAATCGAATGAAGACTCTGCAATATATTTGATGTACAAGCTCTTTAGCTCATCCCAATCGTAGTATACTACCGCATTTTATAAGGTACCATCTGATTCAAAACACATGTTTGATACATATTCTCCAATAGTTGGGACTATCCTGTTTAGGTCTTCGTGTGTATAAAAACAGATTGACTCTGTCGGTGGACATTCTAATGAATCGAGAGATGTGTCCGCAATATATGGGATGTACAAGGCCTTTAGCTCATCCCATTCGTAGTATACTACCGCATTTGATAAGCCAACATGTGATTCAAAACACGTTTGATACATATTCTCCAATAGTTGGGACTATTGGAGATATTTAGATCTTCGTTTGTATCAAAACAGATTGACTCTGTGGTGGACTTTCTAATGAATCGAATGAAGACTCCGCAATATATTTGATGTACAAGCTCTTTAGCTCATCCCAATCGTAGTATACTACCGCATTTTATGAGCTACCATCTGATTCAAAACACATGTTTCATACATATTCTCCAATAGTTGGGACTATCATGTTTAGGTCTTCGTATGTATCAAAACAGATTGACTCTGTCGGTCGACATTCTAATGAATCGAGAGATGTGTCCGCAATATATGGGATGTACAAGCTCTTTAGCTCATCCCGTTCGTAGTATACGACCGCATTTGATAAGCCACCATCTGATTCAAAAGACATGTTTGATACATATTCTCCAATAGTTGGGACTATCACGTTTAGGTCTTCGTATGTATCAAAACTGATTGACTCTGTCGGTCGACATTCTAATGAATCGAGAGATGTGTCCGCAATATATGGGATGTACAAGCTCTTTAGCTCATCCCATTCGTAGTATACGACCGCATTTGATAAGCCACCATCTGATTCAAAACACATGTTTGATACATATTCTCCTATAGATGGGACTATGATGTTTAGGTCTTCGTGTGTATCAAAACAGATTGACTCTGTCGGTGGACATTCTAATGAATCGAGAGATGTGTCCGCAATATATGGGATGTACAAGCTCTTTAGCTCATCCCATTCGTAGTATACGACCGCATTTGATAAGCCACCATCTGATTCAAAACACATGTTTGATACATATTCTCCAATAGTTGGGACAATGATGTTTAGGTGTTCGTGTGTATCAAGACAGATTGACTCTGTCGGTGGACATTCTAATGAATCGAGAGATGTGTCCGCAATATATGGGATGTACAAGCTCTTTAGCTCATCCCATTCGTAGTATACGACCGCATTTGATAAGCCACCATCTGATTCAAAACACATGTTTGATACATATTCTGCAATAGTTGGGACAATGATGTTTAGGTCTTCGTTTGTATCGAAACAGATTGACTCTGTCGGTGGACATTCTAATGAATCGAAAGAAGTGTCCGCAATATAAGGGACAATGATGTTTAGGTCTTCGTTTGTATCAAAACAGATTGACTTTCTAATGAATCGAAAGAAGTGTCCACAATATATGGGATGTACAAGCTCTTTAGCTCATCCCATTCGTAGTATACTACTGCATTTGATAAGCCACCATCTAATTCAAAACACGTTTGATTCAAATTCTCCAATAGTTGGGACTATTGGAGATGTTTAGATCTTCGTTTGTATCAAAACAGATTGACTCCATGGTGGACTTTCTAATGAATCATATGAAGTCTGCGCAATATATTTGATGTACAAGCTCTTTAGCTCATCCCATTTGTAGTATACTACCACATTTGATAAGCCACCATCTGATTCAAAACACATGTTTGATACATATTCTCCTATAGTTGGGACTATGATGTTTAGGTCTTTGTATCGAAACAGATTGACTCCGTGGTGGACTTTCTAATGAATCGAATGAAGACTCCGCAATATATTTGATGTACAAGCTCTTTAGCTCATCCCAATCGTAGTATACTACCGCATTTTATAAGCTACCATCTGATTCAAAACACATGTTTGATACATATTCTCCAATAGTTGGGACTATCATGTTTAGGTCTTCGTGTGTATAAAAACAGATTGACTCCGTGGTGGACTTTCTAATGAAACGAAAGAAGTGTCCGATATATATGGGATGTACAAGCTCTTTAGCTCATCCCATTCGTAGTATACTACCGCATTCGATAAGCCACCATCTGATTCAAAACACATGTTTGATACATATTCTCAAATAGTTGGGAATATGATGTTTAGGTCTTCGTGTGTATAAAAACAGATTGACTCTGTCGGTGGACATTCTAATGAATCGAGAGATGTGTCCGCAATATATGGGATGTACAAGGTCTTTAGCTCATCCCATTCGTAGTATACTACCGCATTTGATAAGCCAACATGTGATTCAAAACACGTTTGATACATATTCTCCAATAGTTGGGACTATTGGAGATATTTAGATCTTCGTTTGTATCAAAATAGATTGACTCCGTGGTGGACTTTCTAATGAATCGAATGAAGACTCCGCAATATATTTGATGTACAAGCTCTTTAGCTCATCCCAATCGTAGTATACTACCGCATTTTATAAGCTACCATCTGATTCAAAACACATGTTTGATACATATTCTCCAATAGTTGGGACTATCATGTTTAGGTCTTCGTATGTATCAAAACAGATTGACTCTGTCGGTCGCCATTCTAATGAATCGAGAGATGTGTCCGCAATATATGGGATGTACAAGGTCTTTAGCTCATCCCATTCGTAGTATACTACCGCATTTGATAAGCCAACATGTGATTCAAAACACATGTTTGATACATATTCTCCAATAGTTGGGACAATGATGTTTAGGTGTTCGTGTGTATCAAGACAGATTGACTCTGTCGGTGGACATTCTAATGAATCGAGAGATGTGTCCGCAATATATGGGATGTACAAGCTCTTTAGCTCATCCCATTCGTAGTATACGACCGCATTTGATAAGCCACCATCTGATTCAAAACACATGTTTGATACATATTCTGCAATAGTTGGGACAATGATGTTTAGGTCTTCGTTTGTATCGAAACAGATTGACTCTGTCGGTGGACATTCTAATGAATCGAAAGAAGTGTCCGCAATATAAGGGACAATGATGTTTAGGTCTTCGTTTGTATCAAAACAGATTGACTTTCTAATGAATCGAAAGAAGTGTCCACAATATATGGGATGTACAAGCTCTTTAGCTCATCCCATTCGTAGTATACTACTGCATTTGATAAGCCACCATCTAATTCAAAAACACGTTTGATTCAAATTCTCCAATAGTTGGGACTATTGGAGATGTTTAGATCTTCGTTTGTATCAAAACAGATTGACTCCATGGTGGACTTTCTAATGAATCATATGAAGTCTGCGCAATATATTTGATGTACAAGCTCTTTAGCTCATCCCATTTGTAGTATACTACCACATTTGATAAGCCACCATCTGATTCAAAACACATGTTTGATACATATTCTCCTATAGTTGGGACTATGATGTTTAGGTCTTTGTATCGAAACAGATTGACTCCGTGGTGGACTTTCTAATGAATCGAATGAAGACTCCGCAATATATTTGATGTACAAGCTCTTTAGCTCATCCCAATCGTAGTATACTACCGCATTTTATAAGCTACCATCTGATTCAAAACACATGTTTGATACATATTCTCCAATAGTTGGGACTATCATGTTTAGGTCTTCGTGTGTATAAAAACAGATTGACTCCGTGGTGGACTTTCTAATGAAACGAAAGAAGTGTCCGATATATATGGGATGTACAAGCTCTTTAGCTCATCCCATTCGTAGTATACTACCGCATTCGATAAGCCACCATCTGATTCAAAACACATGTTTGATACATATTCTCCAATAGTTGGGAATATGATGTTTAGGTCTTCGTGTGTATAAAAACAGATTGACTCTGTCGGTGGACATTCTAATGAATCGAGAGATGTGTCCGCAATATATGGGATGTACAAGGTCTTTAGCTCATCCCATTCGTAGTATACTACCGCATTTGATAAGCCAACATGTGATTCAAAACACGTTTGATACATATTCTCCAATAGTTGGGACTATTGGAGATATTTAGATCTTCGTTTGTATCAAAACAGATTGACTCCGTGGTGGACTTTCTAATGAATCGAATGAAGACTCCGCAATATATTTGATGTACAAGCTCTTTAGCTCATCCCAATCGTAGTATACTACCGCATTTTATAAGCTACCATCTGATTCAAAACACATGTTTCATACATATTCTCCAATAGTTGGGACTATCATGTTTAGGTCTTCGTATGTATCAAAACAGATTGACTCTGTCGGTGGACATTCTAATGAATCGAGAGATGTGTCCGCAATATATGGGATGTACAAGCTCTTTAGCTCATCCCATTCGTAGTATACGACCGCATTTGATAAGCCACCATCTGATTCAAAACACATGTTTGATACATATTCTCCAATAGTTGGGACAATGATGTTTAGGTGTTCGTGTGTATCAAGACAGATTGACTCTGTCGGTGGACATTCTAATGAATCGAGAGATGTGTCCGCAATATATGGGATGTACAAGCTCTTTAGCTCATCCCATTCGTAGTATACGACCGCATTTGATAAGCCACCATCTGATTCAAAACACATGTTTGATACATATTCTGCAATAGTTGGGACAATGATGTTTAGGTCTTCGTTTGTATCGAAACAGATTGACTCTGTCGGTGGACATTCTAATGAATCGAAAGAAGTGTCCGCAATATAAGGGACAATGATGTTTAGGTCTTCGTTTGTATCAAAACAGATTGACTTTCTAATGAATCGAAAGAAGTGTCCACAATATATGGGATGTACAAGCTCTTTAGCTCATCCCATTCGTAGTATACTACTGCATTTGATAAGCCACCATCTAATTCAAAACACGTTTGATTCAAATTCTCCAATAATTGGGACTATTGGAGATGTTTAGATCTTCGTTTGTATCAAAACAGATTGACTCCATGGTGGACTTTCTAATGAATCATATGAAGTCTGCGCAATATATTTGATGTACAAGCTCTTTAGCTCATCCCATTTGTAGTATACTACCACATTTGATAAGCCACCATCTGATTCAAAACACATGTTTGATACATATTCTCCTATAGTTGGGACTATGATGTTTAGGTCTTTGTATCGAAACAGATTGACTCCGTGGTGGACTTTCTAATGAATCGAATGAAGACTCCGCAATATATTTGATGTACAAGCTCTTTAGCTCATCCCAATCGTAGTATACTACCGCATTTTATAAGCTACCATCTGATTCAAAACACATGTTTGATACATATTCTCCAATAGTTGGGACTATCATGTTTAGGTCTTCGTGTGTATAAAAACAGATTGACTCCGTGGTGGACTTTCTAATGAAACGAAAGAAGTGTCCGATATATATGGGATGTACAAGCTCTTTAGCTCATCCCATTCGTAGTATACTACCGCATTCGATAAGCCACCATCTGATTCAAAACACATGTTTGATACATATTCTCCAATAGTTGGGAATATGATGTTTAGGTCTTCGTGTGTATAAAAACAGATTGACTCTGTCGGTGGACATTCTAATGAATCGAGAGATGTGTCCGCAATATATGGGATGTACAAGGTCTTTAGCTCATCCCATTCGTAGTATACTACCGCATTTGATAAGCCAACATGTGATTCAAAACACGTTTGATACATATTCTCCAATAGTTGGGACTATTGGAGATATTTAGATCTTCGTTTGTATCAAAACAGATTGACTCCGTGGTGGACTTTCTAATGAATCGAATGAAGACTCCGCAATATATTTGATGTACAAGCTCTTTAGCTCATCCCAATCGTAGTATACTACCGCATTTTATAAGCTACCATCTGATTCAAAACACATGTTTGATACATATTCTCCAATAGTTGGGACTATCATGTTTAGGTCTTCGTATGTATCAAAACAGATTGACTCTGTCGGTCGCCATTCTAATGAATCGAGAGATGTGTCCGCAATATATGGGATGTACAAGGTCTTTAGCTCATCCCATTCGTAGTATACTACCGCATTTGATAAGCCAACATGTGATTCAAAACACATGTTTGATACATATTCTCCAATAGTTAGGACTATTGGAGATATTTAGATCTTCGTTTGTATCAAAACAGATTGACTCCGTGGTGGACTTTCTAATGAATCGAATGAAGACTCCGCAATATATTTGATGTACAAGCTCTTTAGCTCATCCCAATCGTAGTATACTACCGCATTTTATGAGCTACCATCTGATTCAAAACACATGTTTCATACATATTCTCCAATAGTTGGGACTATCATGTTTAGGTCTTCGTATGTATCAAAACAGATTGATTCTGTCGGTCGACATTCTAATGAATCGAGAGATGTGTCCGCAATATATGGGATGTACAAGCTCTTTAGCTCATCCCGTTCGTAGTATACGACCGCATTTGATAAGCCACCATCTGATTCAAAAGACATGTTTGATACATATTCTCCAATAGTTGGGACTATCATGTTTAGGTCTTCGTGTGTATAAAAACAGATTGACTCTGTCGGTGGACATTCTAATGAATCGAGAGATGTGTCCGCAATATATGGGATGTACAAGGTCTTTAGCTCATCCCATTCGTAGTATACTACCGCATTTGATAAGCAAACATGTGATTCAAAACACGTTTGATACATATTCTCCAATAGTTGGGACTATTGGAGATATTTAGATCTTCGTTTGTATCAAAACAGATTGACTCCGTGGTGGACTTTCTAATGAATCGAATGAAGACTCCGCAATATATTTGATGTACAAGCTCTTTAGCTCATCCCAATCGTAGTATACTACCGCATTTTATAAGCTACCATCTGACTCAAAACACATGTTTGATACATATTCTCCAATAGTTGGGACTATCATGTTTAGGTCTTCGTATGTATCAAAACAGATTGACTCTGTCGGTCGACATTCTAATGAATCGAGAGATGTGTCCTCAACATATGGGATGTACAAGCTCTTTAGCTCATCCCGTTCGTAGTATACGACCGCATTTGATAAGCCACCATCTGATTCAAAAGACATGTTTGATACATATTCTCCAATAGTTGGGACAATGATGTTTAGGTCTTCGTTTGTATCAAAACAGATTGACTTTCTAATGAATCGAATGAAGTCTCTGCAATATATGGGACGTACAAGCTCTTTAGCTCATCCCATTCGTAGTTTACTACCGCATTTGATAAGCCACCATCTGATTCAAAACACATGTTTGATACATATTCTCCTATAGATGGGACTATGATGTTTAGGTCTTCGTGTGTATCAAAACAGATTGACTCTGTCGGTGGACATTCTAATGAATCGAAAGATGTGTCCGCAATATATGGGATGTACAAGCTCTTTAGCTCATCCCATTCGTAGTATACGAACGCATTTGATAAGCCACCATCTGATTCAAAACACATGTTTGATACATATTCTCCAATAGTTGGGACAATGATGTTTAGGTGTTCGTGTGTATCAAGACAGATTGACTCTGTCGGTGGACATTCTAATGAATCGAGAGATGTGTCCGCAATATATGGGATGTACAAGCTCTTTAGCTCATCCCATTCGTAGTATACGACCGCATTTGATAAGCCACCATCTGATTCAAAACACATGTTTGATACATATTCTGCAATAGTTGGGACAATGATGTTTAGGTCTTCGTTTGTATCGAAACAGATTGACTCTGTCGGTGGACATTCTAATGAATCGAAAGAAGTGTCCGCAATATAAGGGACAATGATGTTTAGGTCTTCGTTTGTATCAAAACAGATTGACTTTCTAATGAATCGAAAGAAGTGTCCACAATATATGGGATGTACAAGCTCTTTAGCTCATCCCATTCGTAGTATACTACTGCATTTGATAAGCCACCATCTAATTCAAAACACGTTTGATTCAAATTCTCCAATAGTTGGGACTATTGGAGATGTTTAGATCTTCGTTTGTATCAAAACAGATTGACTCCATGGTGGACTTTCTAATGAATCATATGAAGTCTCCGCAATATATTTGATGTACAAGCTCTTTAGCTCATCCCATTTGTAGTATACTACCACATTTGATAAGCCACCATCTGATTCAAAACACATGTTTGATACATATTCTCCTATAGTTGGGACTATGATGTTTAGGTCTTTGTTTGTATCGAAACAGATTGACTCCGTGGTGGACTTTCTAATGAATCGAATGAAGACTCCGCAATATATTTGATGTACAAGCTCTTTAGCTCATCCCAATCGTAGTATACTACCGCATTTTATAAGCTACCATCTGATTCAAAACACATGTTTGATACATATTCTCCAATAGTTGGGACTATGATGTTTAGGTCTTCGTATGTGTCAAAAGAGATTGACTCTGTCGTTGGACATTCTAATGAATCGAAAGAAGTGTCCGCAATATATGGGATGTACAAGCTCTTTAGCTCATCCCATTCGTAGTATACGACCGCATTTGATAAGCCACCATCTGATTCAAAAGACATGTTTGATACATATTCTGCAATAGTTGGGACAATGATGTTTAGGTCTTCGTTTGTATCAAAACAGATTGACTCTGTCGGTGGACATTCTAATGACTCGAAAGAAGTGTCCGCAATATATGGGATGTACAAGCTCTTTAGCTCATCCCATTCGTAGTATACGACCGCATTTGATAAGCCACCATCTGATTCAAAACACGTTTGATACATATTCTGCAATAGTTGGGACAATGATGTTTAGGTCTTCGTTTGTATCGAAACAGATTCACTCTGTCGGTGGACATTCTAATGAATCGAAAGAATTGTCCGCAATATAAGGAACAATGATGTTTAGGTCTTCGTTTGTATCAAAACAGATTGACTTTCTAATGAATCGAATGAAGTCTCTGCAATATATGGGACGTACAAGCTCTTTAGCTCATCCCATTCGTAGTATACTACTGCATTTGATAAGCCACCATCTGATTCAAAACACATGTTTGATACATATTCTCCTATAGATGGGACTATGATGTTTAGGTCTTTGTTTGTATCGAAACAGATCGAGTCTGTCGGTGGACTTTCTAATGAATCGAATGAGGTTTCCGCAATATATGGGATGTACAAGCTCTTTAGCTCATCCCATTCGTAGTATACTACCGCATTTGATAAGCCACCATCTGATTCAAAACACATGTTTGATACATATTCTCCAATAGTTGGGACTATTATGTTTAGGTCTTTGTTTGTATCGAAACAGATCGACTCTGTCGGTGGACTTTCTAATGAGTCGAGTGAAGTCTCCGCAATATATGGGATGTACAAGCTCTTTAGCTCATCCCATTCGTAGTATACGACCGCATTTGATAAGCCACCATCTGATTCAAAACACATGTTTGATACATATTCTGCAATAGTTGGGACAATGATGTTTAGGTCTTCGTTTGTATCGAAACAGATTGACTCTGTCGGTGGACATTCTAATGAATCGAAAGAAGTGTCCGCAATATAAGGGACAATGATGTTTAGGTCTTCGTTTGTATCAAAACAGATTGACTTTCTAATGAATCGAAAGAAGTGTCCACAATATATGGGATGTACAAGCTCTTTAGCTCATCCCATTCGTAGTATACTACTGCATTTGATAAGCCACCATCTAATTCAAAACACGTTTGATTCAAATTCTCCAATAGTTGGGACTATTGGAGATGTTTAGATCTTCGTTTGTATCAAAACAGATTGACTCCATGGTGGACTTTCTAATGAATCATATGAAGTCTGCGCAATATATTTGATGTACAAGCTCTTTAGCTCATCCCATTTGTAGTATACTACCACATTTGATAAGCCACCATCTGATTCAAAACACATGTTTGATACATATTCTCCTATAGTTGGGACTATGATGTTTAGGTCTTTGTATCGAAACAGATTGACTCCGTGGTGGACTTTCTAATGAATCGAATGAAGACTCCGCAATATATTTGATGTACAAGCTCTTTAGCTCATCCCAATCGTAGTATACTACCGCATTTTATAAGCTACCATCTGATTCAAAACACATGTTTGATACATATTCTCCAATAGTTGGGACTATCATGTTTAGGTCTTCGTGTGTATAAAAACAGATTGACTCCGTGGTGGACTTTCTAATGAAACGAAAGAAGTGTCCGATATATATGGGATGTACAAGCTCTTTAGCTCATCCCATTCGTAGTATACTACCGCATTCGATAAGCCACCATCTGATTCAAAACACATGTTTGATACATATTCTCCAATAGTTGGGAATATGATGTTTAGGTCTTCGTGTGTATAAAAACAGATTGACTCTGTCGGTGGACATTCTAATGAATCGAGAGATGTGTCCGCAATATATGGGATGTACAAGGTCTTTAGCTCATCCCATTCGTAGTATACTACCGCATTTGATAAGCCAACATGTGATTCAAAACACGTTTGATACATATTCTCCAATAGTTGGGACTATTGGAGATATTTAGATCTTCGTTTGTATCAAAACAGATTGACTCCGTGGTGGACTTTCTAATGAATCGAATGAAGACTCCGCAATATATTTGATGTACAAGCTCTTTAGCTCATCCCAATCGTAGTATACTACCGCATTTTATAAGCTACCATCTGATTCAAAACACATGTTTGATACATATTCTCCAATAGTTGGGACTATCATGTTTAGGTCTTCGTATGTATCAAAACAGATTGACTCTGTCGGTCGCCATTCTAATGAATCGAGAGATGTGTCCGCAATATATGGGATGTACAAGGTCTTTAGCTCATCCCATTCGTAGTATACTACCGCATTTGATAAGCCAACATGTGATTCAAAACACGTTTGATACATATTCTCCAATAGTTAGGACTATTGGAGATATTTAGATCTTCGTTTGTATCAAAACAGATTGACTCCGTGGTGGACTTTCTAATGAATCGAATGAAGACTCCGCAATATATTTGATGTACAAGCTCTTTAGCTCATCCCAATCGTAGTATACTACCGCATTTTATGAGCTACCATCTGATTCAAAACACATGTTTCATACATATTCTCCAATAGTTGGGACTATCATGTTTAGGTCTTCGTATGTATCAAAACAGATTGATTCTGTCGGTCGACATTCTAATGAATCGAGAGATGTGTCCGCAATATATGGGATGTACAAGCTCTTTAGCTCATCCCGTTCGTAGTATACGACCGCATTTGATAAGCCACCATCTGATTCAAAAGACATGTTTGATACATATTCTCCAATAGTTGGGACTATCATGTTTAGGTCTTCGTGTGTATAAAAACAGATTGACTCTGTCGGTGGACATTCTAATGAATCGAGAGATGTGTCCGCAATATATGGGATGTACAAGGTCTTTAGCTCATCCCATTCGTAGTATACTACCGCATTTGATAAGCAAACATGTGATTCAAAACACGTTTGATACATATTCTCCAATAGTTGGGACTATTGGAGATATTTAGATCTTCGTTTGTATCAAAACAGATTGACTCCGTGGTGGACTTTCTAATGAATCGAATGAAGACTCCGCAATATATTTGATGTACAAGCTCTTTAGCTCATCCCAATCGTAGTATACTACCGCATTTTATAAGCTACCATCTGACTCAAAACACATGTTTCATACATATTCTCCAATAGTTGGGACTATCATGTTTAGGTCTTCGTATGTATCAAAACAGATTGACTCTGTCGGTCGACATTCTAATGAATCGAGAGATGTGTCCTCAACATATGGGATGTACAAGCTCTTTAGCTCATCCCGTTCGTAGTATACGACCGCATTTGATAAGCCACCATCTGATTCAAAAGACATGTTTGATACATATTCTCCAATAGTTGGGACAATGATGTTTAGGTCTTCGTTTGTATCAAAACAGATTGACTTTCTAATGAATCGAATGAAGTCTCTGCAATATATGGGATGTACAAGCTCTTTAGCTCATCCCATTCGTAGTTTACTACCGCATTTGATAAGCCACCATCTGATTCAAAACACATGTTTGATACATATTCTCCTATAGATGGGACTATGATGTTTAGGTCTTCGTGTGTATCAAAACAGATTGACTCTGTCGGTGGACATTCTAATGAATCGAAAGATGTGTCCGCAATATATGGGATGTACAAGCTCTTTAGCTCATCCCATTCGTAGTATACTACTGCATTTGATAAGCCACCATCTAATTCAAAACACGTTTGATTCAAATTCTCCAATAGTTGGGACTATTGGAGATGTTTAGATCTTCGTTTGTATCAAAACAGATTGACTCCATGGTGGACTTTCTAATGAATCATATGAAGTCTCCGCAATATATTTGATGTACAAGCTCTTTAGCTCATCCCATTTGTAGTATACTACCACATTTGATAAGCCACCATCTGATTCAAAACACATGTTTGATACATATTCTCCTATAGTTGGGACTATGATGTTTAGGTCTTTGTTTGTATCGAAACAGATTGACTCCGTGGTGGACTTTCTAATGAATCGAATGAAGACTCCGCAATATATTTGATGTACAAGCTCTTTAGCTCATCCCAATCGTAGTATACTACCGCATTTTATAAGCTACCATCTGATTCAAAACACATGTTTGATACATATTCTCCAATAGTTGGGACTATGATGTTTAGGTCTTCGTATGTGTCAAAAGAGATTGACTCTGTCGTTGGACATTCTAATGAATCGAAAGAAGTGTCCGCAATATATGGGATGTACAAGCTCTTTAGCTCATCCCATTCGTAGTATACGACCGCATTTGATAAGCCACCATCTGATTCAAAAGACATGTTTGATACATATTCTGCAATAGTTGGGACAATGATGTTTAGGTCTTCGTTTGTATCAAAACAGATTGACTCTGTCGGTGGACATTCTAATGACTCGAAAGAAGTGTCCGCAATATATGGGATGTACAAGCTCTTTAGCTCATCCCATTCGTAGTATACGACCGCATTTGATAAGCCACCATCTGATTCAAAACACGTTTGATACATATTCTGCAATAGTTGGGACAATGATGTTTAGGTCTTCGTTTGTATCGAAACAGATTCACTCTGTCGGTGGACATTCTAATGAATCGAAAGAATTGTCCGCAATATAAGGGACAATGATGTTTAGGTCTTCGTTTGTATCAAAACAGATTGACTTTCTAATGAATCGAATGAAGTCTCTGCAATATATGGGACGTACAAGCTCTTTAGCTCATCCCATTCGTAGTATACTACTGCATTTGATAAGCCACCATCTGATTCAAAACACATGTTTGATACATATTCTCCTATAGATGGGACTATGATGTTTAGGTCTTTGTTTGTATCGAAACAGATCGAGTCTGTCGGTGGACTTTCTAATGAATCGAATGAGGTTTCCGCAATATATGGGATGTACAAGCTCTTTAGCTCATCCCATTCGTAGTATACTACCGCATTTGATAAGCCACCATCTGATTCAAAACACATGTTTGATACATATTCTCCAATAGTTGGGACTATTATGTTTAGGTCTTTGTTTGTATCGAAACAGATCGACTCTGTCGGTGGACTTTCTAATGAGTCGAGTGAAGTGTCCGCAATATATGGGATGTACAAGCTGTTTAGCTCATCCCATTCGTTGTATACTACCGCATTTGATAAGCCACCATCTGATTCAAAACGCATGTTTGATACATATTCTCCAATAGTTGGGACTATTATGTTTAGGTCTTTGTTTGTATCGAAACAGATCGACTCTGTCGGTGGACTTTCTAATGAGTCGAGTGAAGTCTCCGCAATATATGGGATGTACAAGCTCTTTAGCTCATCCCATTCGTAGTATACGACTGCATTTGATAAGCCACCATCTGATTCAAAACACATGTTTGATACATATTCTCCTATAGTTGGGACTATGATGTTTAGGTCTTTGTTTGTATCGAAACAGATCGACTCTGTCGGTGGACTTTCTAATGAATTGAATGAGGTCTCCGCAATATATGGGATGTACAAGCTCTTTAGCTCATCCCATTCGTAGTATACTACCACATTTGATAAGCCACCATCTGATTCAAAACACATGTTTGATACATATTCTCCAATAGTTGTGACTATGATGTTTAGGTCTTCGTATGTATCAAAACAGATTGACTCTGTCGGTCGACATTCTAATGAATCGAAAGAAGTGTCCGCAATATAAGGGACAATGATGTTTAGGTCTTCGTTTGTATCAAAACAGATTGGCTTTCTAATGAATCGAAAGAAGTGTCCGCAATATATGGGATGTACAAGCTCTTTAGCTCATCCCATTCGTAGTATACGACCGCATTTGATAAGCCACCATCTGATTCAAAACACATGTTTGATACATATTCTCCAATAGTTGTGACTATGATGTTTAGGTCTTCGTGTATATCAAAACAGATTGACTCTGTCGGTGGACATTCTAATGATTCGAGAGAAGTGTCCGCAATATATGGGATGTACAAGCTCTTTAGCTCATCCCATTCGTAGTATACTACCGCATTTGATAAGCCACCATCTGATTCAAAACACGTTTGATAGGACTATTGGAGATATTGGAGATGTTTAGATCTTCGTTTGTATCAAAACAGATTGACTCCGTGGTGGACTTTCTAATGAAACGAAAGAAGTGTCCGATATATATGGGATGTACAAGCTCTTTAGCTCATCCCATTCGTAGTATACTACTGCATTTGATAAGCCACCATCTGATTCAAAACACATGTTTGATACATATTCTCCTATAGATGGGACTATGATGTTTAGGTCTTTGTTTGTATCGAAACAGATCGAGTCTGTCGGTGGACTTTCTAATGAATCGAATGAGGTTTCCGCAATATATGGGATGTACAAGCTCTTTAGCTCATCCCATTCGTAGTATACTACCGCATTTGATAAGCCACCATCTGATTCAAAACACATGTTTGATACATATTCTCCAATAGTTGGGACTATTATGTTTAGGTCTTTGTTTGTATCGAAACAGATCGACTCTGTCGGTGGACTTTCTAATGAGTCGAGTGAAGTGTCCGCAATATATGGGATGTACAAGCTGTTTAGCTCATCCCATTCGTTGTATACTACCGCATTTGATAAGCCACCATCTGATTCAAAACGCATGTTTGATACATATTCTCCAATAGTTGGGACTATTATGTTTAGGTCTTTGTTTGTATCGAAACAGATCGACTCTGTCGGTGGACTTTCTAATGAGTCGAGTGAAGTCTCCGCAATATATGGGATGTACAAGCTCTTTAGCTCATCCCATTCGTAGTATACGACTGCATTTGATAAGCCACCATCTGATTCAAAACACATGTTTGATACATATTCTCCTATAGTTGGGACTATGATGTTTAGGTCTTTGTTTGTATCGAAACAGATCGACTCTGTCGGTGGACTTTCTAATGAATTGAATGAGGTCTCCGCAATATATGGGATGTACAAGCTCTTTAGCTCATCCCATTCGTAGTATACTACCACATTTGATAAGCCACCATCTGATTCAAAACACATGTTTGATACATATTCTCCAATAGTTGTGACTATGATGTTTAGGTCTTCGTATGTATCAAAACAGATTGACTCTGTCGGTCGACATTCTAATGAATCGAAAGAAGTGTCCGCAATATAAGGGACAATGATGTTTAGGTCTTCGTTTGTATCAAAACAGATTGACTCTGTCGGTGGACATTCTAATGATTCGAGAGAAGTGTCCGCAATATATGGGATGTACAAGCTCTTTAGCTCATCCCATTCGTAGTATACTACCGCATTTGATAAGCCACCATCTGATTCAAAACACGTTTGATAGGACTATTGGAGATATTGGAGATGTTTAGATCTTCGTTTGTATCAAAACAGATTGACTCCGTGGTGGACTTTCTAATGAAACGAAAGAAGTGTCCGATATATATGGGATGTACAAGCTCTTTAGCTCATCCCATTCGTAGTATACTACCGCATTCGATAAGCCACCATCTGATTCAAAACTCATGTTTTATACATATTCTCCTATAGTTGGGACTATGATGTTTAGGTCTTTGTTTGTATCGAAACAGATTGACTCCGTGGTGGACTTTCTAATGAATTTAATGAAGACTCCGCAATATATTTGATGTACAAGCTCTTTAGCTCATCCCATTCGTAGTATACTACCGCATTCGATAAGCCACCATCTGATTCAAAACACATGTTTGATACATATTCTCCAATAGTTGGGACTATCATGTTTAGGTCTTCGTGTGTATAAAAACAGATTGACTCTGTCGGTGGACATTCTAATGAATCGAGAGATGTGTCCGCAATATATGGGATGTACAAGGTCTTTAGCTCATCCCATTCGTAGTATACTACCGCATTTGATAAGCAAACATGTGATTCAAAACACGTTTGATACATATTCTCCAATAGTTGGGACTATTGGAGATATTTAGATCTTCGTTTGTATCAAAACAGATTGACTCCGTGGTGGACTTTCTAATGAATCGAATGAAGACTCCGCAATATATTTGATGTACAAGCTCTTTAGCTCATCCCAATCGTAGTATACTACCGCATTTTATAAGCTACCATCTGATTCAAAACACATGTTTCATACATATTCTCCAATAGTTGGGACTATCATGTTTAGGTCTTCGTATGTATCAAAACAGATTGACTCTGTCGGTCGACATTCTAATGAATCGAGAGATGTGTCCTCAACATATGGGATGTACAAGCTCTTTAGCTCATCCCGTTCGTAGTATACGACCGCATTTGATAAGCCACCATCTGATTCAAAAGACATGTTTGATACATATTCTCCAATAGTTGGGACAATGATGTTTAGGTCTTCGTTTGTATCAAAACAGATTGACTTTCTAATGAATCGAATGAAGTCTCTGCAATATATGGGACGTACAAGCTCTTTAGCTCATCCCATTCGTAGTTTACTACCGCATTTGATAAGCCACCATCTGATTCAAAACACATGTTTGATACATATTCTCCTATAGATGGGACTATGATGTTTAGGTCTTCGTGTGTATCAAAACAGATTGACTCTGTCGGTGGACATTCTAATGAATCGAGAGATGTGTCCGCAATATATGGGATGTACAAGCTCTTTAGCTCATCCCATTCGTAGTATACGAACGCATTTGATAAGCCACCATCTGATTCAAAACACATGTTTGATACATATTCTCCAATAGTTGGGACAATGATGTTTAGGTGTTCGTGTGTATCAAGACAGATTGACTCTGTCGGTGGACATTCTAATGAATCGAGAGATGTGTCCGCAATATATGGGATGTACAAGCTCTTTAGCTCATCCCATTCGTAGTATACGACCGCATTTGATAAGCCACCATCTGATTCAAAACACATGTTTGATACATATTCTGCAATAGTTGGGACAATGATGTTTAGGTCTTCGTTTGTATCGAAACAGATTGACTCTGTCGGTGGACATTCTAATGAATCGAAAGAAGTGTCCGCAATATAAGGGACAATGATGTTTAGGTCTTCGTTTGTATCAAAACAGATTGACTTTCTAATGAATCGAAAGAAGTGTCCACAATATATGGGATGTACAAGCTCTTTAGCTCATCCCATTCGTAGTATACTACTGCATTTGATAAGCCACCATCTAATTCAAAACACGTTTGATTCAAATTCTCCAATAGTTGGGACTATTGGAGATGTTTAGATCTTCGTTTGTATCAAAACAGATTGACTCCATGGTGGACTTTCTAATGAATCATATGAAGTCTCCGCAATATATTTGATGTACAAGCTCTTTAGCTCATCCCATTTGTAGTATACTACCACATTTGATAAGCCACCATCTGATTCAAAACACATGTTTGATACATATTCTCCTATAGTTGGGACTATGATGTTTAGGTCTTTGTTTGTATCGAAACAGATTGACTCCGTGGTGGACTTTCTAATGAATCGAATGAAGACTCCGCAATATATTTGATGTACAAGCTCTTTAGCTCATCCCAATCGTAGTATACTACCGCATTTTATAAGCTACCATCTGATTCAAAACACATGTTTGATACATATTCTCCAATAGTTGGGACTATGATGTTTAGGTCTTCGTATGTGTCAAAAGAGATTGACTCTGTCGTTGGACATTCTAATGAATCGAAAGAAGTGTCCGCAATATATGGGATGTACAAGCTCTTTAGCTCATCCCATTCGTAGTATACGACCGCATTTGATAAGCCACCATCTGATTCAAAAGACATGTTTGATACATATTCTGCAATAGTTGGGACAATGATGTTTAGGTCTTCGTTTGTATCAAAACAGATTGACTCTGTCGGTGGACATTCTAATGACTCGAAAGAAGTGTCCGCAATATATGGGATGTACAAGCTCTTTAGCTCATCCCATTCGTAGTATACGACCGCATTTGATAAGCCACCATCTGATTCAAAACACGTTTGATACATATTCTGCAATAGTTGGGACAATGATGTTTAGGTCTTCGTTTGTATCGAAACAGATTCACTCTGTCGGTGGACATTCTAATGAATCGAAAGAATTGTCCGCAATATAAGGGACAATGATGTTTAGGTCTTCGTTTGTATCAAAACAGATTGACTTTCTAATGAATCGAATGAAGTCTCTGCAATATATGGGACGTACAAGCTCTTTAGCTCATCCCATTCGTAGTATACTACTGCATTTGATAAGCCACCATCTGATTCAAAACACATGTTTGATACATATTCTCCTATAGATGGGACTATGATGTTTAGGTCTTTGTTTGTATCGAAACAGATCGAGTCTGTCGGTGGACTTTCTAATGAATCGAATGAGGTCTCCGCAATATATGGGATGTACAAGCTCTTTAGCTCATCCCATTCGTAGTATACTACCGCATTTGATAAGCCACCATCTGATTCAAAACACATGTTTGATACATATTCTCCAATAGTTGGGACTATTATGTTTAGGTCTTTGTTTGTATCGAAACAGATCGACTCTGTCGGTGGACTTTCTAATGAGTCGAGTGAAGTGTCCGCAATATATGGGATGTACAAGCTGTTTAGCTCATCCCATTCGTTGTATACTACCGCATTTGATAAGCCACCATCTGATTCAAAACGCATGTTTGATACATATTCTCCAATAGTTGGGACTATTATGTTTAGGTCTTTGTTTGTATCGAAACAGATCGACTCTGTCGGTGGACTTTCTAATGAGTCGAGTGAAGTCTCCGCAATATATGGGATGTACAAGCTCTTTAGCTCATCCCATTCGTAGTATACGACTGCATTTGATAAGCCACCATCTGATTCAAAACACATGTTTGATACATATTCTCCTATAGTTGGGACTATGATGTTTAGGTCTTTGTTTGTATCGAAACAGATCGACTCTGTCGGTGGACTTTCTAATGAATTGAATGAGGTCTCCGCAATATATGGGATGTACAAGCTCTTTAGCTCATCCCATTCGTAGTATACTACCACATTTGATAAGCCACCATCTGATTCAAAACACATGTTTGATACATATTCTCCAATAGTTGTGACTATGATGTTTAGGTCTTCGTATGTATCAAAACAGATTGACTCTGTCGGTCGACATTCTAATGAATCGAAAGAAGTGTCCGCAATATAAGGGACAATGATGTTTAGGTCTTCGTTTGTATCAAAACAGATTGGCTTTCTAATGAATCGAAAGAAGTGTCCGCAATATATGGGATGTACAAGCTCTTTAGCTCATCCCATTCGTAGTATACGACCGCATTTGATAAGCCACCATCTGATTCAAAACACATGTTTGATACATATTCTCCAATAGTTGTGACTATGATGTTTAGGTCTTCGTGTATATCAAAACAGATTGACTCTGTCGGTGGACATTCTAATGATTCGAGAGAAGTGTCCGCAATATATGGGATGTACAAGCTCTTTAGCTCATCCCATTCGTAGTATACGACCGCATTTGATAAGCCACCATCTGATTCAAAACACGTTTGATAGGACTATTGGAGATATTGGAGATGTTTAGATCTTCGTTTGTATCAAAACAGATTGACTCCGTGGTGGACTTTCTAATGAAACGAAAGAAGTGTCCGATATATATGGGATGTACAAGCTCTTTAGCTCATCCCATTCGTAGTATACTACCGCATTCGATAAGCCACCATCTGATTCAAAACTCATGTTTGATACATATTCTCCTATAGTTGGGACTATGATGTTTAGGTCTTTGTTTGTATCGAAACAGATTGACTCCGTGGTGGACTTTCTAATGAATTTAATGAAGACTCCGCAATATATTTGATGTACAAGCTCTTTAGCTCATCCCATTCGTAGTATACTACCGCATTCGATAAGCCACCATCTGATTCAAAACACATGTTTGATACATATTCTCCAATAGTTGGGAATATGATGTTTAGGTCTTCGTGTGTATAAAAACAGAGTCACTCTGTCGGTGGACATTCTAATGAATCGAGAGATGTGTCCGCAATATATGGGATGTACAAGGTCTTTAGCTCATCCCATTCGTAGTATACTACCGCATTTGATAAGCCAACATGTGATTCAAAACACGTTTGATACATATTCTCCAATAGTTGGGACTATTGGAGATATTTAGATCTTCGTTTGTATCAAAACAGATTGACTCCGTGGTGGACTTTCTAATGAATCGAATGAAGACTCCGCAATATATTTGATGTACAAGCTCTTTAGCTCATCCCAATCGTAGTATACTACCGCATTTTATAAGCTACCATCTGATTCAAAACACATGTTTGATACATATTCTCCAATAGTTGGGACTATCATGTTTAGGTCTTCGTATGTATCAAAACAGATTGACTCTGTCGGTCGACATTCTAATGAATCGAGAGATGTGTCCGCAATATATGGGATGTACAAGGTCTTTAGCTCATCCCATTCGTAGTATAGTACCGCATTTGATAAGCCAACATGTGATTCAAAACACGTTTGATACATATTCTCCAATAGTTGGGACTATTGGAGATATTTAGATCTTCGTTTGTATCAAAACAGATTGACTCCGTGGTGGACTTTCTAATGAATCGAATGAAGACTCCGCAATATATTTGATGTACAAGCTCTTTAGCTCATCCCAATCGTAGTATACTACCGCATTTTATAAGCTACCATCTGATTCAAAACACATGTTTCATACATATTCTCCAATAGTTGGGACTATCATGTTTAGGTCTTCGTATGTATCAAAACAGATTGATTCTGTCGGTCGACATTCTAATGAATCGAGAGATGTGTCCTCAACATATGGGATGTACAAGCTCTTTAGCTCATCCCGTTCGTAGTATACGAACGCATTTGATAAGCCACCATCTGATTCAAAACACATGTTTGATACATATTCTCCAATAGTTGGGACAATGATGTTTAGGTCTTCGTTTGTATCAAAACAGATTGACTTTCTAATGAATCGAATGAAGTCTCTGCAATATATGGGACGTACAAGCTCTTTAGCTCATCCCATTCGTAGTTTACTACCGCATTTGATAAGCCACCATCTGATTCAAAACACATGTTTGATACATATTCTCCTATAGATGGGACTATGATGTTTAGGTCTTCGTGTGTATCAAAACAGATTGACTCTGTCGGTGGACATTCTAATGAATCGAGAGATGTGTCCGCAATATATGGGATGTACAAGCTCTTTAGCTCATCCCATTCGTAGTATACGAACGCATTTGATAAGCCACCATCTGATTCAAAACACATGTTTGATACATATTCTCCAATAGTTGGGACAATGATGTTTAGGTGTTCGTGTGTATCAAGACAGATTGACTCTGTCGGTGGACATTCTAATGAATCGAGAGATGTGTCCGCAATATATGGGATGTACAAGCTCTTTAGCTCATCCCATTCGTAGTATACGACCGCATTTGATAAGCCACCATCTGATTCAAAACACATGTTTGATACATATTCTGCAATAGTTGGGACAATGATGTTTAGGTCTTCGTTTGTATCGAAACAGATTGACTCTGTCGGTGGACATTCTAATGAATCGAAAGAAGTGTCCGCAATATAAGGGACAATGATGTTTAGGTCTTCGTTTGTATCAAAACAGATTGACTTTCTAATGAATCGAAAGAAGTGTCCACAATATATGGGATGTACAAGCTCTTTAGCTCATCCCATTCGTAGTATACTACTGCATTTGATAAGCCACCATCTAATTCAAAACACGTTTGATTCAAATTCTCCAATAGTTGGGACTATTGGAGATGTTTAGATCTTCGTTTGTATCAAAACAGATTGACTCCATGGTGGACTTTCTAATGAATCATATGAAGTCTCCGCAATATATTTGATGTACAAGCTCTTTAGCTCATCCCATTTGTAGTATACTACCACATTTGATAAGCCACCATCTGATTCAAAACACATGTTTGATACATATTCTCCTATAGTTGGGACTATGATGTTTAGGTCTTTGTTTGTATCGAAACAGATTGACTCCGTGGTGGACTTTCTAATGAATCGAATGAAGACTCCGCAATATATTTGATGTACAAGCTCTTTAGCTCATCCCAATCGTAGTATACTACCGCATTTTATAAGCTACCATCTGATTCAAAACACATGTTTGATACATATTCTCCAATAGTTGGGACTATGATGTTTAGGTCTTCGTATGTGTCAAAAGAGATTGACTCTGTCGTTGGACATTCTAATGAATCGAAAGAAGTGTCCGCAATATATGGGATGTACAAGCTCTTTAGCTCATCCCATTCGTAGTATACGACCGCATTTGATAAGCCACCATCTGATTCAAAAGACATGTTTGATACATATTCTGCAATAGTTGGGACAATGATGTTTAGGTCTTCGTTTGTATCAAAACAGATTGACTCTGTCGGTGGACATTCTAATGACTCGAAAGAAGTGTCCGCAATATATGGGATGTACAAGCTCTTTAGCTCATCCCATTCGTAGTATACGACCGCATTTGATAAGCCACCATCTGATTCAAAACACGTTTGATACATATTCTGCAATAGTTGGGACAATGATGTTTAGGTCTTCGTTTGTATCGAAACAGATTCACTCTGTCGGTGGACATTCTAATGAATCGAAAGAATTGTCCGCAATATAAGGGACAATGATGTTTAGGTCTTCGTTTGTATCAAAACAGATTGACTTTCTAATGAATCGAATGAAGTCTCTGCAATATATGGGACGTACAAGCTCTTTAGCTCATCCCATTCGTAGTATACTACTGCATTTGATAAGCCACCATCTGATTCAAAACACATGTTTGATACATATTCTCCTATAGATGGGACTATGATGTTTAGGTCTTTGTTTGTATCGAAACAGATCGAGTCTGTCGGTGGACTTTCTAATGAATCGAATGAGGTCTCCGCAATATATGGGATGTACAAGCTCTTTAGCTCATCCCATTCGTAGTATACTACCGCATTTGATAAGCCACCATCTGATTCAAAACACATGTTTGATACATATTCTCCAATAGTTGGGACTATTATGTTTAGGTCTTTGTTTGTATCGAAACAGATCGACTCTGTCGGTGGACTTTCTAATGAATTGAATGAGGTCTCCGCAATATATGGGATGTACAAGCTCTTTAGCTCATCCCATTCGTAGTATACTACCACATTTGATAAGCCACCATCTGATTCAAAACACATGTTTGATACATATTCTCCAATAGTTGTGACTATGATGTTTAGGTCTTCGTATGTATCAAAACAGATTGACTCTGTCGGTCGACATTCTAATGAATCGAAAGAAGTGTCCGCAATATAAGGGACAATGATGTTTAGGTCTTCGTTTGTATCAAAACAGATTGGCTTTCTAATGAATCGAAAGAAGTGTCCGCAATATATGGGATGTACAAGCTCTTTAGCTCATCCCATTCGTAGTATACGACCGCATTTGATAAGCCACCATCTGATTCAAAACACATGTTTGATACATATTCTCCAATAGTTGTGACTATGATGTTTAGGTCTTCGTGTATATCAAAACAGATTGACTCTGTCGGTGGACATTCTAATGATTCGAGAGAAGTGTCCGCAATATATGGGATGTACAAGCTCTTTAGCTCATCCCATTCGTAGTATACTACCGCATTTGATAAGCCACCATCTGATTCAAAACACGTTTGATAGGACTATTGGAGATATTGGAGATGTTTAGATCTTCGTTTGTATCAAAACAGATTGACTCCGTGGTGGACTTTCTAATGAAACGAAAGAAGTGTCCGATATATATGGGATGTACAAGCTCTTTAGCTCATCCCATTCGTAGTATACTACCGCATTCGATAAGCCACCATCTGATTCAAAACTCATGTTTGATACATATTCTCCTATAGTTGGGACTATGATGTTTAGGTCTTTGTTTGTATCAAAACAGATTGACTCCGTGGTGGACTTTCTAATGAATTTAATGAAGACTCCGCAATATATTTGATGTACAAGCTCTTTAGCTCATCCCATTCGTAGTATACTACCGCATTCGATAAGCCACCATCTGATTCAAAACACATGTTTGATACATATTCTCCAATAGTTGGGAATATGATGTTTAGGTCTTCGTGTGTATAAAAACAGAGTCACTCTGTCGGTGGACATTCTAATGAATCGAGAGATGTGTCCGCAATATATGGGATGTACAAGGTCTTTAGCTCATCCCATTCGTAGTATACTACCGCATTTGATAAGCCAACATGTGATTCAAAACACGTTTGATACATATTCTCCAATAGTTGGGACTATTGGAGATATTTAGATCTTCGTTTGTATCAAAACAGATTGACTCCGTGGTGGACTTTCTAATGAATCGAATGAAGACTCCGCAATATATTTGATGTACAAGCTCTTTAGCTCATCCCAATCGTAGTATACTACCGCATTTTATAAGCTACCATCTGATTCAAAACACATGTTTGATACATATTCTCCAATAGTTGGGACTATCATGTTTAGGTCTTCGTATGTATCAAAACAGATTGACTCTGTCGGTCGACATTCTAATGAATCGAGAGATGTGTCCGCAATATATGGGATGTACAAGGTCTTTAGCTCATCCCATTCGTAGTATAGTACCGCATTTGATAAGCCAACATGTGATTCAAAACACGTTTGATACATATTCTCCAATAGTTGGGACTATTGGAGATATTTAGATCTTCGTTTGTATCAAAACAGATTGACTCCGTGGTGGACTTTCTAATGAATCGAATGAAGACTCTGCAATATATTTGATGTACAAGCTCTTTAGCTCATCCCAATCGTAGTATACTACCGCATTTTATAAGCTACCATCTGATTCAAAACACATGTTTGATACATATTCTCCAATAGTTGGGACTATCATGTTTAGGTCTTCGTGTGTATAAAAACAGATTGACTCTGTCGGTGGACATTCTAATGAATCGAGAGATGTGTCCGCAATATATGGGATGTACAAGGTCTTTAGCTCATCCCATTCGTAGTATACTACCGCATTTGATAAGCAAACATGTGATTCAAAACACGTTTGATACATATTCTCCAATAGTTGGGACTATTGGAGATATTTAGATCTTCGTTTGTATCAAAACAGATTGACTCCGTGGTGGACTTTCTAATGAATCGAATGAAGACTCCGCAATATATTTGATGTACAAGCTCTTTAGCTCATCCCAATCGTAGTATACTACCGCATTTTATAAGCTACCATCTGATTCAAAACACATGTTTGATACATATTCTCCAATAGTTGGGACTATGATGTTTAGGTCTTCGTATGTGTCAAAAGAGATTGACTCTGTCGTTGGACATTCTAATGAATCGAAAGAAGTGTCCGCAATATATGGGATGTACAAGCTCTTTAGCTCATCCCATTCGTAGTATACGACCGCATTTGATAAGCCACCATCTGATTCAAAAGACATGTTTGATACATATTCTGCAATAGTTGGGACAATGATGTTTAGGTCTTCGTTTGTATCAAAACAGATTGACTCTGTCGGTGGACATTCTAATGACTCGAAAGAAGTGTCCGCAGTATATGGGATGTACAAGCTCTTTAGCTCATCCCATTCGTAGTATACGACCGCATTTGATAAGCCACCATCTGATTCAAAACACGTTTGATACATATTCTGCAATAGTTGGGACAATGATGTTTAGGTCTTCGTTTGTATCGAAACAGATTCACTCTGTCGGTGGACATTCTAATGAATCGAAAGAATTGTCCGCAATATAAGGGACAATGATGTTTAGGTCTTCGTTTGTATCAAAACAGATTGACTTTCTAATGAATCGAATGAAGTCTCTGCAATATATGGGACGTACAAGCTCTTTAGCTCATCCCATTCGTAGTATACTACTGCATTTGATAAGCCACCATCTGATTCAAAACACATGTTTGATACATATTCTCCTATAGATGGGACTATGATGTTTAGGTCTTTGTTTGTATCGAAACAGATCGAGTCTGTCGGTGGACTTTCTAATGAATCGAATGAGGTCTCCGCAATATATGGGATGTACAAGCTCTTTAGCTCATCCCATTCGTAGTATACTACCGCATTTGATAAGCCACCATCTGATTCAAAACACATGTTTGATACATATTCTCCAATAGTTGGGACTATTATGTTTAGGTCTTTGTTTGTATCGAAACAGATCGACTCTGTCGGTGGACTTTCTAATGAGTCGAGTGAAGTGTCCGCAATATATGGGATGTACAAGCTGTTTAGCTCATCCCATTCGTTGTATACTACCGCATTTGATAAGCCACCATCTGATTCAAAACGCATGTTTGATACATATTCTCCAATAGTTGGGACTATTATGTTTAGGTCTTTGTTTGTATCGAAACAGATC
This sequence comes from Stegodyphus dumicola, assembly GCF_044657685.1. Taxonomy (NCBI): domain Eukaryota; kingdom Metazoa; phylum Arthropoda; class Arachnida; order Araneae; family Eresidae; genus Stegodyphus; species Stegodyphus dumicola. The sequence continues at coordinate 237,621,538 of NC_140772.1, read as the reverse complement.
GACTCTGTCGGTGGACTTTCTAATGAGTCGAGTGAAGTCTCCGCAATATATGGGATGTACAAGCTCTTTAGCTCATCCCATTCGTAGTATACGACTGCATTTGATAAGCCATCATCTGATTCAAAACACATGTTTGATACATATTCTCCTATAGTTGGGACTATGATGTTTAGGTCTTCGTTTGTATCAAAACAGATTGGCTTTCTAATGAATCGAAAGAAGTGTCCACAATATATGGGATGTACAAGCTCTTTAGCTCATCCCATTCGTAGTATACGACCGCATTTGATAAGCCACCATCTGATTCAAAACACATGTTTGATACATATTCTCCAATAGTTGTGACTATGATGTTTAGGTCTTCGTGTATATCAAAACAGATTGACTCTGTCGGTGGACATTCTAATGATTCGAGAGAAGTGTCCGCAATATATGGGATGTACAAGCTCTTTAGCTCATCCCATTCGTAGTATACTACCGCATTTGATAAGCCACCATCTGATTCAAAACACGTTTGATAGGACTATTGGAGATATTGGAGATGTTTAGATCTTCGTTTGTATCAAAACAGATTGACTCCGTGGTGGACTTTCTAATGAAACGAAAGAAGTGTCCGATATATATGGGATGTACAAGCTCTTTAGCTCATCCCATTCGTAGTATACTACCGCATTCGATAAGCCACCATCTGATTCAAAACTCATGTTTGATACATATTCTCCTATAGTTGGGACTATGATGTTTAGGTCTTTGTTTGTATCGAAACAGATTGACTTTCGTGGTGGACTTTCTAATGAATTTAATGAAGACTCCGCAATATATTTGATGTACAAGCTCTTTAGCTCATCCCATTCGTAGTATACTACCGCATTCGATAAGCCACCATCTGATTCAAAACACATGTTTGATACATATTCTCCAATAGTTGGGAATATGATGTTTAGGTCTTCGTGTGTATAAAAACAGATTCACTCTGTCGGTGGACATTCTAATGAATCGAGAGATGTGTCCGCAATATATGGGATGTACAAGGTCTTTAGCTCATCCCATTCGTAGTATACTACCGCATTTGATAAGCCAACATGTGATTCAAAACACGTTTGATACATATTCTCCAATAGTTGGGACTATTGGAGATATTTAGATCTTCGTTTGTATCAAAACAGATTGACTCTGTGGTGGACTTTCTAATGAATCGAATGAAGACTCCGCAATATATTTGATGTACAAGCTCTTTAGCTCATCCCAATCGTAGTATACTACCGCATTTTATAAGCTACCAT